>NC_041391.1:19898533-19906824 GCF_002162155.2 Triticum dicoccoides
GGCGGTCATTTTCACATGCCGTATAATAATACCCGCACGCCGTAGGCGCGCCTGCGTCGTTGTGCGGCGCTGTCGCGTACGGCCGCCCGTGCGCGCCCACGTCCGCATGCACGCCTGCCCGCGCCGGCTGCGTACACCCGAGTGATTAAAAAAACGATCGGCGAACTCTATCTTCAAGACGCCTCACCTGCCTCCTCTCGCGCCGCCGCCGCCGCCGCCATCTCCGGCAGAACCTGGGCGATGAAAAAAAACGTACGCGTTGTGCGCTACGCCGACAACCGCCTCGATCGGGCAGACGCCTCCCCCGCCGTCACCTCGTATCCGGCGACAACCGCCTCATGTCTGACGAAGGCCACGAGGTACGCGAGGCGCTGGCATAGTAATTTAAGACAAATTTTAATTGCGAAGATGTTACGTGATGTTTGAATGGATATTTGATTATATATGAATGTGTATAGATTGAGGCTGAAATAGTATATGACGGTGATGATGGCGGTAGCGAGGACGGATCATTGTCATTGGATGAAGACGAACATGACGGCAAAAATTCTATGAGTTTGGATGAGTCTTACAGTGGCAATGTAAGTGGTCTGCATGTTCTCAACCATGATGACAATGACAATAACATGTTTGACTGTGCACAGATAGGAGGGGATGATGACAATGAGGATATGGATGTAGATGATTCATATGCTAAAAGCGGAAGCCATGTAGGTTTAGATTTATGTAGATTATTTTAAAGTGAAATTAAATACGCATCAAGTCTTACATATCATATTTACAATTTGCGCATCAAATCTTAAATACGCATCAGTGGAATTTTTTCGATGATGCCAATGACGAAAACGATATCAATGCATTTTATAATGACAACTCGAGCAAAGTAAGTAGTGGAAAGTGAATACATATGATAGTGCTTATACAACTACTTACTGACATATATGGTTGTTTGTACTTTTTTTAGGAAGAGGATGGTGACGCGTGCGAAAACGATGATGATGCCGATGGTGATGAGTGCAATTTTGACACTGGGTACGATGAATACCTGCAAGAATCACTGGATATGCATTGGACGGTGATGTCCACGACGTTCAGGACAGACGAGGAGGCATATGATTTCTATAACGACTATGCGAAAAAGCGTGGCTTTAGCATTAGGAAGGACAACTTGAAATATAGTAAGGGTATCGACGCACGTAGGCGGTTGAGGAGGTTTCTCTGTTCAAGGTCTGGGAAACGACAGGCCAAGTTCTGTACCATGGAAGGGAAGAAGCACAGGCTGAGAGCGGAGACTCGATGCTATTGCGAGGCCCACCTAACTGTGAAGGTTGACAGAGAGTGCTCCATTTGGTATGTCAGCAGTTTCAGCGATGATCATAGTCACACTCTTGCTAGACCAGATGAAGTTATATATCTTCGATCTCATAATCAAATAAAGGAATACCAGAAGCTCGAGATCTTAGCAATGGCAGGTGCTGGGCTCAAAAAACATTGGATTTATGAAAACTTCGTTAGTAGGTATGGATCATATGCACGGGCTGGTTTCGGGAGGAGGAAGCTTTATAACATGTGTTATAGGGAGAAAATGAAGTTGCTAGCAAAGGGTGATGCGAACACTGCGATTGGTATCATGATGAAGAGAAAGACAAGGGATCCAGACTTTTTCTTTGAGCACACTGTTGACGCAGAAGGACAGCTGAAGAACATGTTCTGGTGTGATTCTCAGTCACATCAGGATTACCTTGACTTTGGTGATGTAATAGTCTTCGACGACACTTACAAGATGAATAGGTATGGAATGCCATTCATACCTTTTGTTGGTCTAAACAATCATCGTTGCACCACTGTGTTCGGTTATGCTGTTGTGTCAGATGAGACGGAGGATACATATGTTTGGGTGTTGCATACCTTCTTAAGAGCTCATTGTCAGAAGAAGCCGAGGTCTGTAATTACTGACGGAGACGCAGCCATGATAAGGGCCGTCAGGAAGGTCCTTACTGACGTGTGGCATCGACTTTGTTCGTGGCATATTGAGAAAAACATGCAGAAACACCTCCACCACAAGTCCCTTAAGGAGTTCAGGTCTCTTATTTATTATGCCACTACACATGATGAGTTTGAGGCGAGATGGGCGGCTTTTGGAGCTAAATGGGAGTCGGAGAAAACTGAAACATGGTTGCGTAGGATGTACCGGAAGAAAAGTCTTTGGGCTGCGTCATATCTCACCGGTGGGTTCTTCCTTGGTATGCAGAGTAACCAGAGGAGCGAGAGTCTGAACTCTTGCCTTCATATGCATCTTGACTCTGGCATGACAATTATTGATATGGTTGTGCATTATGAGAACTGCATTGTTCGGCTCCGTGAGAACGAGTCACATGACGACTGCATGTACACACAGACACTCCCTGTAGCAGTACTCGACGAGTTCAAATGCATTGAAAAAGCCACTGCCCGTGACTTCACTGCGGTGAACTTTTACCTCTTGCAGAAAGAAATGAAGAAGGCAGCGGATCTTGAGATCATAGATAGACTCAGTGGAGCCGCCAGTAGGAGATTCATAGTGGCATGGAAAAATAACAGGCAACTGAGATTCAAAGTGGACTATACACCTAGTAATTCAGAAGAAACAGTGAAGCGCAGTTGTGATAGTATGAAACGTAAAGGTCTTCCATGCAAGCATGTTCTTTATGTTTTAGCCAGGTTGAACGTGCAGGACTTACCTGGGTGCTTAGTGCTGCGAAGATTCAGCAAGAATGCTAGAGGTGGACTGCCCGTGAAACGCACTAGCGATCTCTTCGCATGGGGATGGGCAGGTACTGAGGAGAGAACTAAGTACAGTGAGTTGACTATTTTGTCTGCGGAAGCAAATCATGCGGCATGTCCTAAACCATTTCTATTTGATAAAATGAAGGCTGCTGTGGAGGATGTGATAGCAAACAAGGATGTTGAGGAGGAAGATTATGTGAGACAGCATAGAGTTACACATGATGATGCTTTTGTGCCGGATCAAAATCATGTTTTTGTTGGTGATCCAGACAAAATCAATACGAAAGGAGCACCGAAAGGGCAGAATAACAAAGGCCGTGGTAAGGAACCTGGCGTGACTACAAACGGTATACCCAAAGGTTTTGATGAGAAACCTCATGTACGTCTATGCGGTTTATGCAGAGGGAAACGTCATTTCAAAAACAATTGTCCTCCGAATCCAAAGTATGTGCACACCATTTCATTAACGTTCTTTTCTTGTTTAGTTAATACTTTACAAAATTTTGACGTATATTACAATCTTTCTATGCAGGAACATGGCATGATGATCATAGCAAAGAATTGTTTGAATAAAAAGAACAACTTCTGATTACAGTTGACAATTTATTTGGTTGTATTAAAGAATAGTACTTACATATTTGTTTCATTACATCGATACGGGAGACTTGTAATCGGTGTTTACTTATGTCATATTTGTTGGCACTATACTTGTTGTTCTTAATATGATATGCGACATACAAATTTTATGTTATAATATATATTTCTTGCGCTATAGGCATTGTTTTTAATATGATATGTAATGTATACATTTTTTCGTACAAATATATGATTTTGTGTATAAATCATGCATGTTGGGCGATCAGAGGCGCTGCACAGCCGCCGGTTGCTTTAATTTTAAAAAATAACGTTAATAGGCGCTGGCCTGCGAGTGGCGCCAGCGGGCGCAAAGAGGCGGTACGTACGAGGAGAATTCAGTAGCCGCCGCAGAGGGCGATCCCAAGGCTGACGCCGCCCTCGGGCACAGAGGGGCGCACGTACGAGGAGGACCCAGGAGCCGCCGCGGAGGGCAATACCGAGGCTGACACCGCCCTCGGGCGCAGAGGGGCGCACGCAAGCCGATGTAGAATCAACCTCGGGGCCGGCAACGGCCAACCATTGAGCGACGCGCGGCACGGGCCCGCTGGCCAGATGATGCGGCCCACGTGCGCCATGTAGCAGCGAACGTGCGGCGCGGGCGACGCTCGCCTCGTCTGGCGCGCGCGGCGCTTGCCTCTGAGATATCGTCATCATATATCATCTGGGTATTTTAAAACCCCAAATTGTACATTCGCGAGAACACTCATGGAACATAAAATATAAATTAAATAATGAAATAAGAAATGATTAAAATGTATTTTTAATAAATTTGTCAGGGTACATAAACTTGACATGCTAAAAATATTTGAAACTCACATAAAAAGATAAAGCATCCACACACAATCCTCACTCATGCACACATTTCGAAAATCACGTAGAATTCTCGTATGATATTTTTATTTTTGTTTCCTCTTCGCAAGTCGAATTATTTTGTTCTTCACTTCTGTAAGCTTATTTTCGGGGGACATAATAATTGCAGCTATCATTCTTTCTCTCGAACTATCAATAGATTCCTGAAAAGTAATAAAAATAATTTTATTTTCATCACTTATATATGATATAATGTACTAATTTTTCATAATAAAAATGTACTCACCTGAGAAATAGCAGTAATAATTTTTTCTCCGTCTCAGTATTGAAAACAGCAAAGGACGAATAGCCCACATGAGTTCTTGTGTTAAAAAAACATAAGTGCAATTTTCAAAGCACGTTAAGTAAGATAGCACTTGATCAATTAATGTATTTCAAAAGCACATGCTACATGTAAGTCACCCATCTTGTTGTTGAGGCATGTCGTAGGGGACTATAGGCCATGTGGACACATCCGGGAACGACATAATAGCACTGTCATTTGCATCTTGAATATCTCCTGCAAGTTGCTCTCTCTGACAAAAAAATATGAACACGTTGGCTACATACGGTAAACAAATTATATGGTTAATTGTACACACATGAATACGGAACTTACAAAATTTTCAACGTATTTCCTGGTAGCTTCAGAGATATTTTTCTTCCCCCCTCAAAGAATCAAGAATTTGGAACTCTTTCTTTCTAGTGTGCATAACACATCTAATCCAATGGTTTTTATCCTTATTTAAAGCAAAATAAGCCTATTTCACAACTTAAATATTGCTAGTAAGCTCGGCTTTCACATAAGATAGTAATGAAAATACAATTCTGCAATACAAACGGTACCTTCGGTTTTGCAAAATATTCTGTCATGCATTTGTTGAGAGGTTCATTTGCATGTGTTAAACCTTCTGGATCGTCTACCGACTTCCCTCGTCTTACTGACTTTGACCGAGTGTTCAATAACCAGTAAGACCTATGTGTGGGTACAAGATACCTGTCTTTGACAATACTTGAATGCGATATGTACGTCATATAAGCGTCAATTACCTGAAATAAATGACTAAATTTAACATGGATGCAAGATACTTAACGCATGACATAAGCTTGACAATAAAAATACATACATCACCGGATAACCATGCATGGTTAAGTATCTGGCAAACTCTTGCCGCAAAAAGTCCATCATCTTTACCGTTGTTGAATATTTCATGGTTCTTATGTTTTGGTGAGTGCTCGTACGCTTTCACGTACAGCGGCACGCACCATATCATCCACAGAATGATCAAATTGAGGGGTTGTTTCATTCAACAGTGGTACAACACAAGTCAATAAAGTTAAAGGACAAATTTGTACTATATAAATTTCAAAAATATATTCATAGCATGTTTAACTTACTCCTTTTCGTGGAACGTTTCGCACGTTTTCTCGGAGTCTTTTTAACATAAGGAGATTTTGTGTACTTTGACGCACGCCGCTTTCGCTTCCCTGGAATCATCTCCTTCTTCTCTTCTACCTCGCTATTACCATCTGACACGGCCTGTGACACTTCTTCCTCATTTTGTTGCACTTGCCATCTTGTAGCTTCTATTTCATCGGTTTTTAGAGATGATGCTTCTTTTTTTTTGACTGCTCTGGGACATCTATAGGATCCTCCTTCTCACCTTTAAAGCTACTCAAGTGACTAGTACTGAATTTGAACGAATCCCCTTCTTCAGAATCCAAATCACAATGCCCACTGCCATTTCGGCCATTAGGTGTGTGTTTATCATCATACTGAAATTCTTTTTAGGATACTTGTTTTCATACCTGGACTCACTATTCTGTCCATACAGATTTTCTTCCTCCTCTGCCATTGTGCCCGGTTTGTACCGTACACCTGTTTTATTCATTTTCTCTAACAATCTCTGCAAAAGTAAGCTCAGTCACATGTTATATCTTTTTATCAATTTATCGAGTTTAATAAAGTGCATACCAGAATTGTTACATTTTTACCTGTGCGCATAACTCCGGCATATGAAACAATTCCTTACGAATTTCCTTCATATCATTCATAACCCGGTCCATAAAAGGCTTTAGGTTAGCAGGGACCTCGAACACATTGTCCACTTTTTTCTTTCCCGTAACGGATGACTTTCGGCTACTATGTTTCTTACTGCTTTCAGCTTGTTCATCTACAAGTTTTTTCATTCTATACTCCTTCGTAATGCAGTCATCAATCTGCAAAGTGAGTATGCAATGAAAACATGAGTACATAACATTCTCACTGCATAATCAATGTACTAGTAAATAAGCATTATAATATTACCAATCCATGGCCACGACCATTTTCCAGGTCGTACTTGTCTCGTTTCTCCGCTGGAGTAGGGCTAGGTTTCCACATGGCCATTGCCTCACACGGCCGTCCTGCTTGAGTTTACCAGTCTCCGTCGAACAAGTTCCCAAAGTGAACACGTTAAAATTTAACGTGCTTATCCGCTTCACGTCATGCACCAACGCGTAGTACTCCTTTGGTATGGAGACAGCCGACATGGGTGCAATAATGGTCCCCAGCAAAACAAGAATAGCCATCCGAAGAAATTCATCGTCGGCGGATTTATTCTTCACAATTTTTTTAATCAAGTCATCTATCATTATGTGACCATTTTTTTGAACGTACTGAATAGGAATTTTCTTTATTGACTGTTTTCCTTCCGTCGCAAGAATGCCAAAAACATCCTCACCTTCATTCTTAAACCAAAATATTGAAAACACATCGTCCGGTCTAAGTGAAATAAGGCCTTTACTGCAACTATCTTCTTGTATCATGAATTTTTTGCTGTTTGGGTTATAACCTAACATCATAAAATGCAGCAAAAAATATCTCATTTATACCGACGGAATGATCAACATCTTTTCCAAGCTTGTTTCGTAGAACCTAAATCGCTGAGCGGTAGTCAATTTTTCAACGAGACTTATCCACTTCTCTATGGAACATTGAATCACACCATCGATGTCCATACTGCATGTTAATTTTTTCCTATTAATACATATGATTACGCAATAGAATCAACAGAAGTTGTACAAGGCGGGAAACGTGACCTTGATCCGGGCGACAACTGCCGAACAACGGCTATGGCGGAGCAGAAAGCAGGCAGCCGAGCATCGGCGATCTGCACCTTTGGGCGTGGGGCAGTCTGTGCCAACGAGCGCCGTTGACGGCCGACGGCGATGGACGATGCTGCACGTGCGGCGAAGTCATTGCGCGTCTGGGGGCGATCGTGGTAGGGCGACTTGGGGGGCACGGGGCGGCCTACGGGGCGAAACTGGTCACGGGGCGGCGTACGGGGGCGAGTGGTGTGGATAGGGTTTCACCGTGCGTGGCGGTATACGGCGATGGAAAAGTAAAAAATTATTCTTTCGTCGACTGGGCCCAGGCCCGATAACGCCCAACCTATAGCGCCCAACCTATAGCGACGGCGACCACCGCCGAACATGTTATTGTTTAGTCCCACATTACTTCTTGTCATGCTAATTCACCTGTTTAAATACCGTACTCTGCTTGCAATGTCAAGTCCTCTAGTATAGCGATATTACTTAAGGAGGTTAACGTAAATTATGCTCTGGCACTCCATAATCATGGAGTGTCACAACAATAATTCACATTAGTCTTCTTAAGTAAATCCGTTCGCAATATAGGACTTTTTATTTTTTTTTGTTTTCTATTTTTTTATTTTTCTATGAAACGCCGCCATGTTTTTAAGACACGCAACATGATGCCACGGCAGCACGCCTGCAAAATTGGGGTGCGTTTCGACACTCGATGCATTTTCTACGTTTTTCTCCATGGAAATACCCAGAAAAGGTCTCCCGACATGACGCAACTTCCGTTCGTACTCCGATTCCATCAAAAATAGGTGTGCGAGCCGGTGGGGGTTACTCACACGCGGACACAAAAGTTCGGTGTGTTTCGTCCATGTTGGCACATAGTCACAGTACAAACCTAAGGTGTCGGTCTGGGGTTACATGCGTGAAGTAGGTGTTCCCTCTCGCAAAGCCAT
>NC_041391.1:19909482-19911031 GCF_002162155.2 Triticum dicoccoides
GCGTGCGAGCCGGTGGGGGTCACTCACACATGCACGCAAAAGTTGGATGCGTTTCGTCCATGTTGGCACATAGTTACAGTACAAACCTGAGGTGTTGGTCTAGGGTTACATGCGTGAAGTAGGTGTTCCCTCTCGCAAAGCCATGAAACGCCGCCATGTTTTTTTGATATAAAACATGATGCCATCGAAGCACGCCTGCAAAATTGGGGTGCGTTTCGACACTTGATGCAATTTCTACGTTTTTCTCCGTGGAAATACCCAAAAAAGGTCTCGCGACGTGACGCAACTTCCGTTCGTACTCCGATTCCATCGAAAATAAGCGTGCGAGCCGGTGGGGGTCACTCACATGCGCACGCAAAAGTTGGTTGCATTTCGCCCATGTTGGCACATAGTCACAGTACAAACCTGAGGTGTCGGTCTGGGGTTACATGCGTGAAGTAGGTGTTCCCTCTCGCAAAGCCATGAAACACAGCCATGTTTTTTTGACACACAACATGATGCCGAACATATGATTACGCAATAGCATCAACAGAAGTTGTACGAGGCGGGAAACGTGACCTTGATCCGGGCGACAGCTGCCGAACAATGGCTATGGCGGAGCAGAAAGCAGGCAGCCAAGCATCGGCGATCTGCACCTTTGGGCGTGGGGCAGTCTGTGCCAACGAGCGCCGTTGACGGTCGACGGCGATGGACGATGCTGCACGTGCAGCGAAGTCATTGCGCGCCTGGGGCGATCGTGGTAGGGCGACTTGGGGGCACGGGGCGGCCTACGGGGCGAAACTGGTCACGGGGCGGCGTACGGGGGCGAGTGGTGTGGATAGGGTTTCGCTGTGCGTGGCGGTATACGGCGATGGAAAAGTAAAAAATAATTCTTTCGTCGACTGGGCCCAGGCCCGATAACGCCCAACCTATAGCGCCCAACCTATAGCGACGGCGACCACCGCCGAACATGTTATTGTTTAGTCCCACATTAATTCTTGTCATGCTAATTCACCTGTTTAAATACCGTACTCTGCTTG
Source organism: Triticum dicoccoides (assembly GCF_002162155.2). Taxonomy (NCBI): domain Eukaryota; kingdom Viridiplantae; phylum Streptophyta; class Magnoliopsida; order Poales; family Poaceae; genus Triticum; species Triticum dicoccoides. The sequence continues at coordinate 19,910,502 of NC_041391.1, forward strand.
CAATGTCAAGTCCTCTAGTATGGCGGTATTACTTACGGAGGTTAACGTAAATTATGCTCTGCCACTCCATAATCATGGAGTGTCACAACAATAATTCACATTAGTCTTCTTAAGTAAATCCGTTCGCAATATAGGACTTTTTATTTTTTTTGTTTTCTATTTTTTTATTTTTCTATGAAACGCCGCCATGTTTTTTTGACACGCAACATGATGCCACGGCAGCACGCCTGCAAAATTGGGGTGTGTTTCGACACTCGATGCATTTTCTATGTTTTCTCCGTGGAAATACCCATAAAAGGTCTCCCGACGTGACGCAACTTCCGTTCATACTCCGATTCCGTCGAAAATAGGCGTGCAAGACGGTGGGGTCACTCACATGCGCACGCAAAAGTTGCGTGCATTTCGTCCATGTTGGCACATAGTCACAGTACAAACCTGAGGTGTCGGTCTGGGGTTACATGCGTGAAGTAGGTGTTCCCTCTCGCAAAGCCATGAAACACAGCCATGTTTTTTTGACAGGCAACATGATG
>NC_041391.1:19913533-19915356 GCF_002162155.2 Triticum dicoccoides
GACGTGACGCAACTTCCGTTCGTACTACGATTCCATCGAAAATAGGCGTGCGAGCCGGTGGGGGTCACTCACACGCGCACACAAAAGTTGGGTGCGTTTCGTCCATGTTGGCACATAGTCATAGTACAAGCCTGAGGTGTCGGTCTGGAGTTACATGCGTGAAGTAGGTGTTCCCTCTCTCAAAGCCATGAAACCCCACCATGTTCTTTTGACACGCAACATGATGCCATGGAAGCACGCCTGCAAAATTGGGGTGCGTTTCGACACTCGATGCATTTTATACGTTTTTCTCCGTGGAAATACCCAGAAAAGGTCTCCCGACGTGACGCAACTTCCGTCCGTACTCCGATTCCGTCGAAAATAGGCGTGCGAGCCGGTGGGGATCACTCACACGCGCACGTAAAAGTTGGGTGCGTTTCGTCCATGTTGGCACATAATCACAGTACAAACCTGAGGTGTCGGTCTGAGGTTACATGCGTGAAGTAGGTGTTTTTAAGAAATTATATATTAAGTAGTATTTTTAATACATCTATTTAATAAATTATAAATACATTTTACCTTAAGTAGTGCTTTTAATATAGCAACTAGCTCATTATGATTTTTTAATAAACTAAAAAATGTTAGTCAGTAACGAAAAAGTCATAATCAATTATTTTCAAATAATTTATTATTTTTATTTATAATTTATAATAAACAACTTATTATTCTTACTTATAAAATAAATAATAAAATTAGATAAATAGTATTAATCTACTACTATTTTTAAACTAATAATAATAATAACAAACCGGCGACAGCGGGCGGTCGGCGACCCAATAACTGTGTGCCACGGTGCGCATGGGCCGGCCCATTAGCTGTTCGGCGGAGCGGGGCAGGTTCGGCAGGGCTGGCGTCTAGAGTTTAGTCCCACCTCGCCCGCCGAACAGTGCCGCGACCGCCTTATAAATCCGCCTCCCACGCCCCTTTCGAACGCCTATGAATCCCTTCCTGTGCCGCCCCTGGCCCCTGTGACCGCCCTGCAGGCCGTAGTACGGCCGAAAGGCCGGCTCTTTCGCCTTTGGCTTGATCGGGCCAGACCGATTACGCTCTGTACCGGCCTGCAGGGAATGGTTGGGCATTTTTTTGACATCCTTCAAATAAACCCCGTTCAAAAACGAGTTTTTTCCGACATCCTTCAAATGAGCCCAATTTCTTTTCTATAATGTTGTATTATCATGACTAGGATGCATGACTAGTTTCATGGCCTTTTGCCACTTTATGAATTTTCTATAATTTTATAGGTTCAAAAACTGAAAAAAATGACCAGACATAACGCAACGTGTTCTTCGTTTCGAAATACGCTCACTGATTTGATTCCGTGTGGGAGTGGGCATACTGACTCACATGCAAAATTTCAGGTCATTCTGAAGATGTCAAAAATTCGACCTCCTTCTCCGTACACCGTTCGGGTAGGAGCAAAGCCCCCCGTCCAAAAACGAGTTTTTTTTCGACATCCTTCAAATGAACCCAAATTTTTTCCATAGTGTTCTACCATCATGACTAGAATGCATGACAAGTTTCATGGTTTTTTGCCATTTTATGAATTTACTATAATTTTTGCGGTCCAAAAACCGAAAACACTGACCGGACGTGACACAACGTGCTCTTGGTTTCGAAATACGATGAATTTTTGGATTCTGTGTGGGAGTGGGCATACTGGCTGACATGCAAAATTTCAGGCCATTCTGAAGATGTCAAAAAATTGACCTCCTTCTCCGTAGACCGTTCAGGTAGGAGCAAAGCCCCTGTCCAAAAATGAGTTTTTTTTTCGACATCCTTCAAAT
>NC_041391.1:19915538-19927977 GCF_002162155.2 Triticum dicoccoides
AATGAACCCAAATTTTTTTCCATAGTGTTCTACCATCATGACTAGGATGCATGACAAGTTTCGTGGCTTTTTTCCATTTTATGAATTTTCTATACTTTTCTCGGTCCAAAAACCGAAAACACTGACCAGACGTGACGCAACGTGCTCTTGGTTTCGAAATACGATCACTTATTGGATTCCGTGTGGGAGTGGGCATACTGACTGACATGCAAAATTTCAGGCCATTCTGAAGATGTCAAAAAAATTATCTCCTCCGTAGACTGTTCGGGTAGTAGCAAAGCCCCTGTCCGAAAACGAGTTTTTTTTCACATCCTTCAAATGAACCCAAATTTTTTCCATAGTGTTCAACCATCATGACTAGGATGCATGACAAGTTTCGTGCCTTCTTGTCATTTTATGAATTCGAAACATGTCAAACGCTGACCGGACAAAAATATTACAAAAATTTAGGTATTAATAAAACAAACTTTGCGTAAAGTGCTAAACTATCAAAAGTATCAAAAATAAGATAGATAATAATAATGTGATCTGAGTTTACAATGTCCGGGCAGCTGCGACAGAGCTGCCTGTGCAGTGCAAAGTCAAATCACATTATTACTACCTGTCTTATCTACCAGGGTGCATGAATCTGCCTATTTAAGCCGGGCTGGGCGTCCTTCGGTGGGCGAGGTTGGACTAAACAAAACAATCCATCGTACCGTCCCCACCCCTGCGCCCTCGACCGCTCGCACAAGCACCTTCCAGCGGCCCACTAGGCCTATTGAAATCGACCCACCTTGCCTGTCCACGCACAGCGCCGCGAGAGGCCACTTGCACCCGCGCCTTACAGCGGCCCATAAAACTCGGCCCACCTTAGCGGTCCACGCGCAGCGCCGTGACAGGCGAGCTCTAACTTTAGTCCCACCTCGCCTGCCGGAGCTCGCCCGCACCAGCTTAAATAGCACGCCCCACCGTACTCCGCCGTGATGAGAAGAAAAATAAATAGACTGCCTACTTTCTCTATGCCGCCTGGTTGGGCCCGTGGGCCTTGTAGGGCCGAAAAGCGGTCCCTTTCGCCGCGGCTTGATCCGGATCGACTTACTAAGCCTCGCTTGGCTCCGGGTCGACGTCCTTTTTTAAAAAAATCTTCTAATTTGTTTTGCTGATATTATGTAAAATTTTTATTTTTTGGTTTTTTATTTACTTTTCTAGTTTTCATAGATTTTTTTTCAATTCAAGTTTAATTCTTTTCTGATTTTTCATTTTTTACAACTAAAATAACAGTATCGATTCAAACACTTTATCTACTTTGTTTTATTTTTATAATTTTTTCAATTCAACATTACTTTTGTTTTAATTTTAATTTTTTTAAGAGAACAATTTCATTATTTTTGGTACTATTATTTATTTTCCACCTTTGTTTCATTTTTTATTTCCTTTCCTAATTTTTATAGTTTTTTTAATTCAAAGTTTAACTCATTTCTGTTTTGAAAATTTATTTTCATTCTATTTTGCTAATATTATTTAGCTGTCCTCTTTTTTTCTTTTTTCTTTTCTTTCCTAACTTTCAAACTTTTTTTCCACTTGTAGTTTAAATTTTTCTGTTTCTATATTTTGAACAATAATTGTATACATTATAACATTAATAAATAATAGTATTAATTCGAACACTCAATTTGCAAATAATATTTTAAAACCATGCATTTAAACACACTCGATATTTCATCATAGTTTTCATAAATATTTTACATAATACTAGAAAATTAACTTAACTAAACTAAACAACATTAGGAAAATAATTAAACATTACTAAACATTATTTTGAAAGTAACCTAAACTAAACTACTCGTCCTCGACGCCGCCAAAGTCCATCTCATCGTAGAGCTCGTCGCCGTCATCGCTGTCGTTGCTGCTGCTGTCGTCGTCCAGGTCCACCACCGGCGCGGCTGGCGCGGCCGGCGCAGCCATCAAGTCGGCCACAGCGGCATGGTAGCCGGGGAAGTCCAGCGGGTCCTCTGGGTGGACGGCGACCGGAGCGAGCTGCATGTACTCCTGCACGAGGGGTGGCGGCATCGGCGCGTTCTCCGACTCCCAGATCGCCGTCAGGTAGCCCGGCATGTCCTCCGGGTCGCCGGCCTCCGTCGCCAGCCGCCTGTACACGGCCAGCAACGCCGGCTCAGGTTCCAGCGCCGGCTCTGGTGGAGGAGCGCAGCTGGACCCGGTGTCGTCCCGTGCGCGCGTGCGACGATCGCCGCTGCCAAAGCGGTTAGCGCCGCGATCACCGGCGAGGGGTCCGCGCGGCGCCGGGCGCGGGCCGACGTTCATGCACGCGCCGACGGTTTCGCGGGAGGACCGTGCCTCGCAGCGGCGGAACAGCGCGTAGCCATGCCCCGGCGGAGCGGGCACGGTGCCGACGGCCTCTTACGTGCGGTACGGCGCGACCACCTCCTCGAAGGTGCGCCCATCCCAGAGCTTATGCCGCCGCGCGCGGTTGTGTTTCGTGGGCGGGCGCGGGCCGGCGTGTGCGTGGAGGCGGCGCAGGTGGTCGTCGGCGAGGCGGTCCGCCCAGCCGGGGTTGTTGGGGGCGTACTGGGGGTCGGCGAGTTCCTTCGGCGACAGGCGCGCCCGGTACAGGCCGACGGCGCGGGCAAAGAGGTGGGTGCCGACCTCAGGCACAGGCCCCACCGGCACGCCGTCGACGCTCAGGCACCACCTCGCCGGCAGGCGCACGTCGGGCGCGGCGGGGATGACGAAGTGGGCGAGCTCCCCCGCCTCCTCGAGCGTCAAGGTGGAGCGTGCCATCACCGGCGAGAGGGAGAGGTAGGGCGCGCGAGGGAGAGGAAGGGCGCAAGATGGGCGACGCCGGCGGCAGGGGAGAAGGAGAGGGGAGGCGAGGGGTGGTGTGCGAGCGACGGCGGGGCGAGGCGCTCTTTTATAGACGAATTGGTAGGCGGGGTGGGTGCCGGCGATTAATGCCGGGGTGGCCGAGCGGTCAAGGGCGCAGAAGGCCAGGCGGCGGCATGCGAATCGGCGCCGGCGATTAATGCTGAGCGGTCAAGGGCGCAGAAGGCCAGGCGGCGGCGTGCGCGTGCGGTCAAGCGGTGGCGTGCGCAGGCGGGCGGCAGGCGCGCGGCAGGCGGTCAGGTGGTGGCGTGTGAATCGGCGCCGCCCGCGGACCGACGCCGCCGACTGGACGTCTCACTGCGTCGGCGTTAATGGATTCGCACGCCGTACCGCGCCGGATTAATGTATTAATCTAATTTGGATTTATTATTTGTGGGCCCGCCCTCCTGCTCACACGGCGTACACCGCCCACGTACGGGCGTACATCGGGCCGTACGGTCACGCGCCTCGCTACGCCGCGGTACGCCGCCCCAACCTTAATTTCCCATGCTACCCCTACTCACTTATCCTCACGAAGGGGTATCTTCTAATCTGGACCGTTGATGTGTCCAGGGTTTGTACCGAAGAAGAAGTGATTAATCTAAGAGAAAAAAAATCCACGACTGGTCAACAATTAGGCAGTTCCATTATTTAATTTGCGGCATGTATGTGTAAGTACTACTCTGCATGCTCAACTAGCGAAGTTTAAAGTTGTATCCCGACAAAACAGTTCGCGGTTGTGCGTTTCTTTGGCGGTGGAACACTCACTTTTTTTCTCTAAGGGTCTGAGAAGAACAGTCGTTGATTGTTCAGAAAGCATGTGGCCGCTGTCTCTCGCAGTGAATGCAATGACACCATCTTTTGTGTGTATGCTTTCATCAGTCATAGTTGGTCTTCAGACTCAAACACCGGTGCCAGAAATGATCATGATGATTAACCTCTTTTCGATCTTTCTACTGAACTAGTAAACATACACGTGCAACGCACGTCTTAACTAATATTATTATTCTCTGGTAAGCATCTATTCAAGTTTGTTCTCACAAAATGGTTATACGCATTCTTATATGTGAAAACGTAAAACAAAAGCATTATGCTTAAACACACAAACAAAAGCACATATCACTGCTAGTTCCATTCTCATTGAAAAAGGGGTGTATATTCACACTAAATTGCTCCAATGTCTCCATCCCAGTAACACACCAGATTATTTTATTCAAGGCCTTGGGCATAGCTACGACATTAGCCTCAGCCTTGGATTTGAATATCTTTAGCTCAATAATATCTTGTCCAACTTTGGCGTGCAAGGTCAGCTTTAAACTGGGGAATCAACACATGTTCTCTTTAATTTACAAGGCTACAAGTTACACTCAAAGTGAACACGGCTCAATTGTATGAGAAAGGGGGCACCTGACCCACCCAAAGAGTTATATGTGTTTTAGTAGAAACTTCTAAACACAAACATCAACAGCATAGTTTGCACTCCATAGTACTAACAAGATTGACTTGTTGAAGGCTGGAGCAGAGCACCTGAATCTGGCTTAGAATGCACGTTCCCTCTGAGCGCTGGTGGGCTAATCCTTCCACAAGTGCAATCACCTGAACATATATTTGTTCATGCTATTAAAGACATAAAAGAAGAACACAACTGGCAAGGATTCGAGAGCTATAAAACCTTCTTTTTTCCAACATACATTACTTGAAAGGAAAGCAATGGCCCTTCGGTTATCAAGAATGAGACGAGGAAGCGAGTAAAAAAGAAGAACATAACCTATCACAAATTTAAAAATAATACTACATGTTCTTTGGTGGAAACCGTTTGCACAATGTTGGCAAATGACTATGAGCAATAACATTGATATGTAAATATCGTATAATTCAGCCCAACTAAAAGGCACTGTCTTGTAGAAGTATATATTGTCCAATTATTGGATTATATGTGATATTGACAGAACCACAAATGATAGGTTGTGTGTGTGAAATGGATAAAATTCAGATTGTATGACCAAGCAATCTTTTTAGTACCGGTTTCTGAGCCTTAAAGATGACACTAATGCAGAGTTATTACTAAAGAATTTAAATATTGTTGGAAGTTTGAGATTCAGAATTTATACCTGTAAAATACAGAACTACATCAACAGGGTCAGACGTCAACAAGGAACCAATATAGAATCCAGCTCCTCCAATTTCCTAGACGAACGTATATGGAATACAAGAGAGTAGTTATAACTACATAACCATGGAGTTAAGGAAATGATACAAAGATTGCTAGAAACAAACTACGGATCCCTGAATATCATAAGGTAAGCAATTTAGCTCCTCTAGCATTATATCCATCACTGTGATAGCTCTCACCTTATTGTTGTTGGCCCTAGCTAGGAATGCCGTTCACGCTTACTCAAACCAGAAAGCTGATTTCTTCAAAAAAAACTAATTTGCAGGCAGTTGAGTGTGTGTTTCAAGGAGCCTTTGTTGCTGCGTGTGTACTGTATGAGCACCCAAGTGCATGTTATTATTGTTACATGGTTCTCGTACCTGCAGATGCTAATGGGGCCCGCTCATTACAATTGGTCATGGGAACCTTACGAACTGACAACGTGCTATTAAATTAGTTAGAAGTCATTTGCGACCAATGCTATGAGATAAACTGATCAAAATAAGACAGAGCAATAGCTGATTAACAGTACTTGCATACTGGAAGTGGCGAGAAGTAAAACATATCTTGGAATAGGAAATGAGACTGGAAGTTAGGTAACAAATAAGAAAACAACTTACATGCTATCGGCACATGTCATGCTCTGTATTATCTCATTTCACTCTCAAAGCTAGCTGCAGAATAAGAAAACATAGAGAAAAGTAGAAGGATGAGCAATGCAGTCTATATCATGACACGTATAATCTAAACCTCAGATTAGGTTGCCCAAACATAATCTGAACTTTAGTTTGTCGTATATAGTTGAAAATATGCAAATGAGCAGTGTAGACTTTACAAAAGTATTGTCCTCGCTAAAATAAACGGTTATATGAACTAAATCAGTAAGATTTAATAGTACTCTTTTTCTTTCTAACCATAACCATGTTTAGCTGAAAGGTCTATGCTAACAATATAAGCATTAATTTAGAGAATGGCCGAATGGCCATGCATTGTAGCAGTTTAAAAAGCATATTATTGTAGCATGTCAACCTGCACACGCTGCCCAGCTTGCTATACTTGGTCCACGACATGCCCCTGGCTCTGCTGTGTAACAAACTGAGCTTTACCTCAACACCACAAACAGACATGCTCATGTTCAGCCTACAACAATTAAATTTTGGAATTAAGAAATGTGACATTTTAGGGCAAAAATATCATAGCCTACCAAACATAAACTACAATGTAGCATATCAACATCATCTGCCTCCCAGAAGCATTTAAAAGCAACTCAAATTGAATTTTGGTGTTGGATCTGATTACCTTAGATCATCGGGAACGGCACGGTACATAATCAAGAAAGATGGCAATGTAAAATAAATTATTATCGAATCTGACTTGAGATAGTAGACTAACTTAGTGGCATTTCATCAAGGACTATCATTAATCACGCAGTTCATTATCACAAAAAAGGAGGGCCAGTTGTCTATTAGAATGCACATGGGAGAATATATTGAAGCAGAAATAGAATATATGGCTGCATGTCTCAGTGCAAAATATAATGTTGAAACAATATATAAACTATGAACTTATCATAATGTAGAAAATATGGAATGTAGCATTACATGAGGTATTTTCACGGAGAAAAATGGGTACCCATGTGATAATTCTAACTGACATGATACTTTGAAATTTCTGTCATATACTTATTCACATGAGCATGGGAATCAGAGCATGTAAATGTGGTGAACCACAAATTATAGGTTGTCTATGTGAAATGCTAAAATTTCAGATTGTATGACCAAAAATGTTTATATGTTGAAACCGGAAGCACGGCTTCCGGTTTATATGCTGTAGACACTGAACTTTGTACTTTGTATCTACTACCCGTGACAAAGTTGCATCCTTTCTATCTATGATCCAGAAGAAAAATAGCTTCCTTTCTGAGTAGAAAAAACATAAATTCTTCCAATTCCATGAGCCAGGGCAGCAACACTCTTCCAATTTGTCTCTACAAAACTGTTCCAGCTAGAGCGGGCCACCATATCAAAAATGGATTTAGAAGAGTTATAACAATGGCTATACAATCAGTGCAGAGCAGAACAACACACAAGTCAAGATTTGGTGGAGAGGGGATGGGACCGTACCATGAAAACTAGAGAGAGGCCGAGGTCCACCCTCTTGTCGAGGCCTAGGTCCAGCAGCTCGTCAAGGCGGAGGTCCTGCTGCTCGGCCACGATGTCCCAGTACAAATTGCCTTCGTCTCCGCCGCCGGCGTCCTGGGCGGCGCGACCACCAAAGCTAGGAAAATTCATGTGATAGTTCATATGATAGAAAAATCTAAAAAATTAGAAGACACGATTATGGAGAAACACCGAACAGCAATATGAAATTTTAAGGCACACCACCAACTAAAATTGCCTCTTCAAGTTTCCTGGTACAAGCCTAAAATTATCACAAGAAGATAATAATGGTGAGTGTGTGCATCTTTTTCTGCTTTCAAGCTTGGTGGTGTTTTTCTAAGCCTGCTTCCAATTTCTGCATGCTAAACAGTCCAATCAAGTAACTGAACTGTCCTAATTCCTTCGCATAGTGGGCCAGTTTGCTTAGATGGTCAGACAACACATCCTGGATACCAGTAAAGATCTTAAGTGCCTTTTGTTTGTTCAGTTGATCTATGGATGCGGTGAGGTTACTGTAGATGATATCCAACTTTGAAGGAAGGTCAGCTCTAAAAGGGTCCACCACCGGCCTATATGCAACACCTAGCTTTATCTCCTCCTGCTATTTCTGAATACAGTGTAGTAATATCACGGCTACAGCTTACCAATTCTGGTCACGGAGCACAAGCTAGGTGTGCAAATAATGCATTGAGATATTGTTCGAACTAACAGAAAGTGCTACTGTGGGGATGAAAAATGAGGTAAAAAACTGAACCTGCTTTTAACTGCTGGTCAATAATGAACTCCTTCAGGTTATAGCACAAACTTGAAAGGCTGGAACAAATGGCCTACTTTCTAGAAACAGAGAAACACAATAAGGGGATATAGAAGTGATAAAAGGTAAACACCCAACACCAGCGAACATTTTGTACAAACTCGTTGTATAATCAGTACCACTGATAGCTCATCCTTAGATCCTAAACCTTCTGAAAAAAACTCAAATTCCAGAGAAGAATGTTGTATCTAGGTAAATATTTATGGTGGAATTCCTATTAAATGTTGCTCTGCTCCAGTAAAGCTAATGGTAGCTACACCAGAACATCATGCACTAAAATGACCTCTCTGAGGTATAAACTATACGGTGCCACGGAAAGAAATGAATGCAGCAGCTAGCTAGAAAGAAAGTGAGCAAAACTCTATACATGCACTAAAAGGACTTTATGTGAGGGAGAATATTACTTACTTGTGTATGTGAGATTCAGGAATGCAACACCGATGCTTGTGATCCCTGCCAGCTCACCTAAAATTGAAGTAGCCTGCTCAAAAGAAAAGTGGGAAAGTCAACATACATATAATCAAGACCATAATTGTCCTGCCCAAGTGAGACTTTCCAAAAATCCCAGCCAATTCATGAAACCAGGACAAGATCTTTACATATACACCGATTTTGCAATCACAAGCATGAACTTCTCTTGTGTGCAAGCATCATATCTCAGGCAATACCATCAATTTCGGAAATTATTGAACTACTATTTTGCCCTCTTTGGAGTCTGGACACAACCACATCTTTCTCCCTCGTGCTTCATCAGTCCATCCAATTGACGGTTCATCAGACTCTAAGGTAGCTAGTCTGCAGATTAGGAATAGTTGAGCTTCAGAACGCAAGGCAAACTTACTTGCTTGAGGACCGGGGGCGGCGGGGCGGAGGCCAAGCTGAGTGGGAGCGCGACGGGCGGCTCCGGCGGCGAGCGGATCCAGGGGCGGGGCGGCTCCGGCGGCGACCTGCGGCGAAGGGCGACCAACGGCGGCTCCGGCTATAGCGGCGACCCGCGGCGGCTCACGCAGCGAGCGGCGAGCAGCTCCCGCGGCGGCTTCCGCGGGCGGCGGCTCCAGCGGCGAGCGGCTCCTATGAAGGCTCCCGCGGCGAAGCGCGGCTAACGACTGACGGAGTTCTGCCGGAGTTTGCAGGGCGGCGAACGGCGCGGGAGGAGGAGGGGGAGGTCGTGCGCGTAGGGGCGAGAGTCGTGCGAAGAGGGAGGTTGTGCGGGCAGGGGCGAGAGTCGTGCGACCGGTTTTGTCTTCTATTTTTACGGCGGGGCTGGGTTATCGATCGATGGCTTGGCTTAATGCGTGGTTTGCAGTGTTAAACACCGAAGGATTAAGGGCCATTGGATTTAGCTGATGGATGGACCAGATTGTTTGGATCTGCCCCTCTCTTTCTTTTATAGTGGTAGTAGATGGGCATGTACCAGCTGTTTATGCATTAGCTTCTATTTTCACTAAAAATCTACAGAATTCAGAGTTCTCACGCGAGAATAAGTTGGATAAAATATTTGATGTTATTCTTGGGTATTAGCCAGCAACAATTTGAAGCTGTCTGTGCTCTTCTGCTGCCACTTCAATAAGGTGGCTTGGTTGCACACAAGGCTGGCTACCTTGAAACAAATTCCTCAATGCTAAAAGAAACATTAAGATCATAGGGGTCATTCTTCTCTTCGGCATACAAAGTAAGAGCATCTCCAACAGCCGCCCAAAGCGCCGCGCGCTAAAAACTACTTTGCCGCGCGTGCTTCGCCTAGTTGTGCGCGGCCTGCAGCGCTGGCTTCAGCAGCGGCGCTAAAATGCAGTGCGCACGCGGCTCCAGCAGCGCGCAAAAAATGCAGCGCACGCGACTTGCCGGGACGCTCCACAAGTTCAAAATCATGCCCACAAGTTCATCCAACCAAGTTCAAAATGCAAACCAAGTTACTACGTCCACATAGCCTGCTTCTACGATACAAAATGCGTACATCTAGACTTCTCCAACGATATATAGTTCTACTACGTCCACATAGCCTGCTTCTACGATATAAAATAAAACTAAAAACTACTATTACTCGTTCTCCGACTCGGACTCTGCCTCGGTGATGTCCTCCTCCGACGTCTGAGCATAGGCGTCAAGAAACCGCTCGTCACGGAAGTCCCAGGACGACGCATCTCCTAGCGTCATGTTGTATTTAGCGACTGCCTTCCGCGTTCGCTTGTCCTCGCGATAGGCGGCTCTCTCCTTCCTCCTCTCCTCCCTCTCCACCCTCCTCTAGGCGAAGAACTGTTCTTCGTTTATGATGTCTTGCGGAAAGCGTTGCCTCCACAGCGCCATGGCTTCCTCAACCATCTCGGCCAAGCAAAGACGGCGCTCCCGCCTCCGGTGTTTGCGACGATCCTCGTCAGTGTTAAGCCACGGGAAAGGCGCCAACTCCTGTGCCCGCTCCCGCATCGACACGTCGGTGAAGTTCATGTCCCAACAGGACCGCCGGAGGCGCCACGCCCCAGTGTCGTCGCGCCGGCGCCATTCTGGGCGGTGTCGAAGGTTCCAAGGCCGAGGCGCACGCCGCCGCCCGACTGAATCGAGGCGGAGTAGGTGCCGGACGGGCGCACGCGGACGCTGCGGTAGCCCGATAATCCCCGGCGGCGAGGCGGGCATGGTGGCGCGATGGTGGCATGTCAGCGGCGAGGAGAGAAAGAAGTAGAGAGAGCGAGAGAGAGCGGCAGAGGGCGCTGCAATTTTATAGGCGCGCGCGAAGCGGCGCGCCAAATCCCCCGCGCGCGCTTGTTTCCCGCCACCGCTGGAGCGTGCGAAACCGGTCGGTGCGCGCTAAAAAGCAATTTTACCGTGCGGGCGCGTCTTTTAGCGCGCCTGTTGGAGATGCTCTAAGAGTGGAACTGATAGTTGGTATGTCAACACTTCAACAGTAAATCACATGCACCCTCCAGATTTACAAAATATGAGAGGTACGAAAAAAACTATATAAGTTTTAAAAGAAAGATGTTCAAAGCATTAAACATGAGACGAGACCGGGTATATATAGAGGTAATAAAAAATAGTAGCATCTCCCATACAGAAAACATTCAATTGAATATTACAGGTTTGAAACATTAAACATGAGACGAGGCTTTGCTATACAGCTTGGATCCCCTCATGGAAAAAAGCTTATCGTTTCTCATAGGTATGTTGCAGTTATGGAAGCAAACAAAGCGCGTATGATTCCAATCATGCCCATATATAACAGCTCTGTTACGACCTTGCATCAAGGAGCATGGTAATTATATGCACGTGTGCTGAACTAGTCCACCGGAGTGGCAGTAAACAGAGCGATTAACTAAAGGATATGCCAAACAAATGTCGTAGATATTCACGGCGCAACATCCAACATCTGCCTCATGAGCTAGTTTGATGGTCATTGTTTTAAGCCTTGGCGCCCTTCTCAGTGTCATTATCACGAGATCTATTTCATGGTTCTCTCCTCTGAAGTTGTTGATTTCCACTTCTTCGAGATTAGTCAAGGAGATACTTTGGCTCCTCCAGTTCTTGGGCTCATCACAAGGGCAGTTTTCAAGGCATTTTAGCTGTAATATGAAAAACATTACAGTGTATCATGAACAAAGATTCTTATGCATGACTAAGATATATAAGAAGCATGGAGAATTACCCTGGACCAGTCCCATAGGAAAATCTTAAGCCTTTGTGTAGTAGTCTGGATGTGATGCATCATAAGGAGATGCTGCACAAATGCTGGTAGCTGGAAGTTTCTTCAGCTCCTGCTCAAAGTCCAGCATAACGCCCAAACGATTCTACGAAACAACATAATTATTTAGCATGATGTGTACCATGGAATCCTTACAACCAGTTTAGCTAACAAATCTAATAGTTTAAAAAAGTTGGCAGACAAGAGACAGACACAAGCATGTATGTGCAAAGAAAGGACATGGCAGCGTAGGGGACTCTCCACATATGCATTTCTGCTACCTCCTACATAACAGAAGCTTTTCTGCCGTGCGTGTGCTGCTTGCCTGCTTCCCGCTTGATTGGTGTGTGGTGTTCTCTCCACATATGCTTTGCCTTGGTGTGCCAGTGCGACTTCCAGTTTGATTTGATTGAGTAAAAAGCATAAAACTAATACTTTACAGGCCTAGGTTATAAAAAACTACCGAATATTTTTTTCGCTGATAACTACCAGATCAGAGGTTGGCTGTTTCAAAAAACTCTAATTGTCCGGTGCTTTACAATTGATCGTCATTATGACAGTTGGGGCCCGCATGTAAGAAAAACGATTGTTTTGACCGTTTGTTTGACCGTTAAATGACAACTGGGGCCCACGTGTCAGTGTCCCTGCAAACTTAAAAAAGCAATCATGTCCCTTTAAAATTTTAAAAATGCAATCAGGTCCTAAAACAAACTGAAAAAAGCAATCAGGTCCCTCCCGTGCTCAAGATCCAGAGGGGGCGCACTCGCCGCCGTGCTCGTCGC
>NC_041391.1:19928456-19935437 GCF_002162155.2 Triticum dicoccoides
CGTTGCGCCTAGCTCCCTTCCAGCGCCGCCGCACAACTCCCTCTCGTCGTCCGTCACCCGCCCAGTGCGCTCCGCCGCGGAGCTCCCTTCCAGCGTGCGTGCAGGCTGCCGCCTCCTCCTACCGGCGAGCTGCGCCTGCAGCCGCCGTGAGCTCTCCAACGTGCGCGGCAGCCCAAGCCCCTGGCCATGGCGCTCGGCTGGCGGCAGCCCATGCCCCTGAGCGCGGCGGCCCGAGTCCTTGCCCCCTGGCCATGGCGCTGGTTGGCGGCGGCCCGTGCTCCTGGGTGCCAGCTGCTCCTCGCGCGGCGCTCCTTCCCGGAGTCGGCCCTGGCTTGGCGTGCGGCGGTGTGGCGGAGGTGGTGGAGCTCGGGCCTTGGTCAGGAGGAGAAGGGAGAGAAGAAAAAGATAAGAGGAAGAAGAAGGAACTTACATGTGGGTCCCACATGTAAGATAACGGTCAAACAAAACAGTCAAACAAACAGAATGTTTAGGAGTGGGTCCGACCTGTCAGAATATGGTTTAAACTGCTAGTGACGAGCGTTTTGGGTTTTTTGAAACAGCCGACCCTTGATTTGGTAGTTATCAGCGAAAAAAAATATTTGGTAGTTTTTTGGAACCCTAACCTGTAAAGTAGTAGTTTTATGCTATTTACTCGATTTGATTAGATTTGGTATGGTTTGATCAACCTTGCTCCAGCTCCGGAGCAATTGAGGAATAAAGCAGAGTGGGTGTTCAGCTTCTACAGCATGAACCCCTGAGTGGTTGCGTGCTCACTCTGCGTGTGTGGTGGTGCTTCACGGTATGAATTGAAAAGCTTAATTGGTGTGTGGTGTTCCCACTTGATTGGTGTGTGGTGTTCTCTCTGCATAACATATGTGTTGCCTTGGTTCGGCGGTGTGGCTTCCAATTTGGTTTGATTGTATTGGATTTGATTTGATTTGGTTGATCAACCTTTGCTCAAGCTCCTGAGCAATTGATGAATAAAGCAGAGTGGGCGTTCAGCTTCTGCAGCATGAGGTAGTTTGGGAAACAGGGAAAGGTCTAGATCAAATCAAGAGGAAACAGGGTTGAATGAATCTTCTTTTGCCTGGGCTCGGCTGTGGACGTCCGGAGTTTCCTGCTGTCTTTCTGATGCCTGTAGTTTCTGAATGATCCTCCTCCTCTGCTTCTTCTTCGTATAACCTTGGGTATGACATCGCTGCCACCCTGGGCTGCCACTCCGTTTCTGGCTTCTTCAGTTAACATGCAGTCTCCATTTTACCATCGTCGGCACGGGCAAAAGAAAGATGTTCAAAGCATTAAGCACGAGACTGGGTATATAGAGGTAATAAAAAATAGTAGAATCTCCCATACAGAAAACATTCAATGGAATGTTACAAGTTTGAAACATTAAACATGAGAGATGAGACGAGACTTTAGTATACAACTTAGATCCCCTCATGGAAAAGCTTATCGTTGCAACATAGGTATGTTTCAGTTTTGGAAGCAAACAAAGCTCGTGTGATTCTAATCATGCCCATAACAACTCTGTCACGACCTCCTTGCATCTAGGAGCATGGAAATTGTATGCACATGCGCTGAACAAGTCCACCAGAGTGGCAGTAAACAGAGCAATTAACTAGAGGATATGCCAGAAAAATATCGTAGATATTCACGGCGCAACATCGAATGTCTGTCTCATAATCTAGCTTGATGGTCATTGTTTTCAGCCTTGGCGCCCATCTCAGTGTCATTATCACGAGATCTATCTCATGGTCCATTCCTCTGAAGTTGTTGATTTCCACTTCTTCGAGATTAGTCAAGGAGATACTTTGGCTCCTCGAGTTCTTGGGCTCGTCACAAGGGCAGTTTTTACGACATTTTAGCTGTAACATGAAAAACAATACAGTGTATTTTGAACAAGATTCTTATGCATGACTATAATATATAGGCAGCATGTAGAATTACCTTGTACAAGTCCCATAGGAAAACTTTAAGCTTTTGTGTAGTAATCCGAATGTGATGCATCATGAGGAGATGCAGCACAAGTGCTCCTAAAACATGTCCCGTTACGTTGAGATATAGCTCCAACACACTAAAGTTGGTACCTGGAAGTTTCTTCAGCTCCTGCTTAAAGTCCAGCACCGCGCCCAAACGATTCTACGAAACAACATAATTATTTAGCTTGACGTGTACAATTGAGTCCTTACAACTAGTTTAGCTAGCAAATCTAATAGCTTAAAAAAGTTGGTAGAGAAGAGACATACACAAGCATGTATGTGCAAAGAAAGGACATGGCAGCGTAGGGGCCGCAAACATGCATCTTCCTCTTCCTTGCTACTCGCTATCGTCTCTAAGTTCAAGCACTGGAGCGACCAAAAACCAAACATAAGCACTAAATTTGTCTTATATCTGAACCACCATGAGACCTTCTGCACCATTGGAGTCGAGATGGACACGCTAAAGTCTGAGTTGGAAGGAACATCGAGCTTCGGTTGCTTAAGTAGTGGAGTCACGATTTGGATGCCCTGACATTTTGTGTCTCCATATACACTAAGATCAAGCTCCTGCAGCGACTCCGAGTGGATTGTAACATCATGTGCCGATCTATCTGCCATCATCTTGAGCACGCGCAAGCGCGGACAGCGGGTGATCATTGTGACAAGGTTTATGATGGTGCAGCCCGTGAGGCACAGCCTCTCCAGAGCTGAGAACTCTCTCGCTGGTAGCTGTGTAAATCGAAAGGTGTGCAATTTCATCTCGATCAACATGGCCTAGTGGACGTAGGGTAGGTTGACATTAATGGATTCGAAAGAGCTGTTAGTGAAGATGAGCTCCTGTGGAGAGAGCCTCGCCGCGGCGCGCATAAGGGTGGCAAAGCGAACGCCGTTGCCACTGTGCCTCCTATTATTAATTTGGTCGCATTCGATGCCAACAAGGGACACTGTGAGACAGCCGCATCGAGTGTGGCGAGCGCGGCTTGGAGCGAGCCAAGCTCGACCTCACGGAAGGTGACCCTGAGCATCCGTAACCGTGGGCAGTGATTGAGAAAGGCGTTGATGTCGACGATGTTGCCAGAGATAGACAACCTATGGACCGCGGGAAACTCGCTGCCAGCCTGCGGCGGTTTGACGCGGAGGAGACCCGTGTCCAGCTCGATGGAGGTGGTGCGGCGGAAGCAAGGCATGACGATGTCAACGGGAGGGCCTGACTTGAACACGGTTCCCCGCGGAAGGATGAAGATCAGCTCCTCCGGTGAGAGCAGCTTGGCGGTGCGCAACAGCGACTTGGCGCGGGCATCATTGCGCAAACGCAACGCCTTCAACACACTCCTGGCGAGATGGATGTCGAGAAGGGACGCGGCTGTACGGCGAGGGACACGGGCGTTACGGAAGGTGAGACCAGGGAGTTGGGCCAAGAGGCCGCGCCACCGGCGCGGGCGCAGCGCAGATGCACAAGGATCTGGAGGAGCATGTCGTTGGGGAGCGCCCTGGTGTGGTCATCTCAACCCGGACCACTCGGCGGCGGCGAGCGCCTGAGAGCATCTCCAACAGGCGCCCAACGCGCAACATGCTAAAAATCAGTTTGCAACACCGGAATCGCCAGCTTTTGCGTGCCGCGGTGCGCTGGTTTCAGCGGTCGCCGCAAAGTAAAGCGCGCCCAAGTCGCTCCAGCAGACGTGCTATATTGCATCTTTTTTTAACTACGATTCGATACACATTTTGCTCCGATAGTACAAATGTGCACACATAAACTACTACTACTCGTTATTCTTTGACTCGGACTCTGCCTCGATGATGTCCTCCTCCGACCTCTGAGCGTAGGCGTCAAGGAACTGCTCGTCACTGGAGACCCAGGACGACACATCTCCTAGTGCGATGTTCAATTTGGCGATCGCCTTCCGCGTTCGTTTGTCCTCGCGATAGGCGGCTCGCTCTTGCCTGCTTTTCTCCCTCTCCGCCCTCCTCTCCGCGAAGAATTGTTGCTTGTTGATGACGTCATGCGGGAAGCGTTAGCGCCACAGCGCCATGGCTTCCTCGTCCATCTCGGCCAGGCTAAGACGGCGCTCCCGCCTCCGATTCTCACGACGATCCTCCTCGGTGAGAAGCCGCGGGGGAGACGCCAACTCTTGTGCACGCTCCTGCGTCGCCACCTTCTCGAAGTTCATGGGCGAAGTCAAAGGTTCCGAGGCCGAGACGCACGTCGCCCGACCGAATCTCGGCGGAGTAGGTGTCGGACGGACGCACGCGGACGCCGCGGTAGCAAGAAGCTCCCCGGCGGCGCAGCGGCATGGTGGCGCGATGGTGGCATGTCGGCGGAGAGGAGAGAAAGCTGTGGAGGGAGCCACGAGAAGCGGCAGAGGGCGCTGTAATTTTATAGGCACGCCAGACGCGGTGCGCCAATTCTAGCGCGCGAGCTGACGCTTTTTCCCGCGCGCGCTAGTTTCCCACCTCCGCTGACGCGCGCTAAAACGTCCTGCGCACGCTAAAATGCCAGTTTACCGCACGCGCGGGTCTTTTGGCACGGCTGTTGGAGATACTCTGAGGCAAAAATTGGAAATCCATCTTACAGAACCCTCTGCACGCAACAATTGGAAATCGTCCGTGGTGCGGCCCAGCCCAATTTCTATGTCCGGACATCACGGCCCACGAAGCAGCAACATCAAATGGCGAAATCTATTACTAGTAGTGAGATTATGCATGTGCCTCGTAATAAACAAAAACTCGTTTTCTTTTCTTTTTTCTTAGTTGTTTTTGTTTATTTTCTATTTTTTATTTTAAAAATAAAATAACATTTTCGGAAATAAGTGATCACTTTTCCAAATACAGGAATATTTATTCTAAATATGTGATCATATTTTAAAATTTACATGAACATTTTCGAAATAGGTGATTATGCATGTGCCTCGAAATAAAAAAAAGACTTTTTACGTTTTGTTTTCTTTCTTCTTAGTTGTTTTTCTTTATTTCCTATTTTTCTTATTTTCAAATTACACCAACATTTCTGAAATGCGCGACCACTATTCAAAATACATGAATTTTTATTATAAATATGTGAACATATTTGATATTTACATGAACAGTTTTTAAATACTTGATAAATAATTTCTATTATATTTTTATCAATGAATATTTATTTAAATATATGATGAACATTTTTGCAAAATACGATAAACAACTTTTAATATGCAACAAACATTTTGTCAGTATGCGATGAACTGTTTCCAAAACCGTGATGAACAATTTTTAATACGCCATAAATGTTTATTAGTACACGTTGAACCTTCTCTAAAAACAGCATGAACATTTTCGTACACGGAAATTAATACATGATGAACCTCTTTAAAAAACACGATAAATAATTTTGAATACACGATGAATATTTTTAAATACATGATGAACCTTTTTCGGAGAATACGGTAAAGAACTTCCAATGCACGACAAAATTATAAACAAATAGATTGGACTTTTTAGTACATGATGATTTATTCAATATACGATGAATATAGTTTCAATACATGTTGACAATTTTTGAAATGTTCATGCTTTATTTAAATACATCCGTTCCATAATGCAGCGCCTATAGACAATTTAGGAAGTCAAACTTCATCAACTTTGACCAAGTTTCTAGAGTAAAGTATCCACATATATAATATAAAATTCATATCACTACATAAAACAAGAGATATACTTTCATATTATATTAATTTTGTATTATTTTTGTTGGTATTTTTCTCAATAAACTTGGTCAGATTTTGTGATCTTTGACTTTAAGATAAAATAAAAAAACTATGCGCACTACATTGTGGAATGGAGGGACTATAATCATGTATTTTAAAAAGTATTCATGCTTTTAACAAAGTGTATATGTATATTAATATTTTTTAAACAACAAGGAAACATAAAAATGGAAACACAAAATGATTAACGGAAAAGGAAAAACATTTTAAAAAAGGAAAATCAGAAAAAAGAAACATAAAATTAAATGAAAAGGAAGATCACTCTTTGTTATGTTGGAATACCGATTTAAATTAGGAAGGGGACATATTTTTACACTTTATTCCCTTGTTACTTGTCTCTCTTGTAGGTCAAGAAAAAACATGTGCACCAGTTTTTTTTTTGTCTCTCTGGAGAATGGGCTTGGCAGGCTTTAAAGGCAACAAACGTGAGGTGGTTGGGCATTCTTCCTATTCCTACGATATGTTTGGCGCCGCCGGCCGACAGAAGCTCTTTCTTATGCCGCGAATCTATGTACCTGCTTCTGCTTGCCCGTGGCATTTCAGTTGGTTTGTTGATGATAGATAGTAGAAATGTGAAACTAATTTGCCCCCATTCAGTTAATTTCTTAGTGAGGTGATAGATATGTACGACTACAAACCTAAAATTTATCACCCCATGGCGTAAATCAATCTTAGGGATTTTCTTCTGTCATGCTCAAATTTGTCCCTTGGCGGACCTAACTGTCGAGTTTCCTTGGCGCTACAGAAAATTACAGGGTAAAGGAGAAGTGACAATTTTTCTAGAACTGACCATGTACTGTTTCTTTTAGCAATTAGCAGGAAGATTGGACAGCAAACAGACAGCGTTGCAATCTTTTATCTTTTACAGTATCTTTATCTTTAAATCCTGCAGCTAGCCAGGCACAAGCAAAGAATTGATTTTTGTCTTTAGTGAAAGAAAAAAAAAAGGCAATTCTCTGAATGAAAGAGGAAAAAGGAAAGCAAAAGGAAAAGGTATCACCACTTTCTTTTATTCTGTACACACGCACAAGCAAGAAGCACCCAAATATTTTCATCGCAGAATGTTACTTGTCATCCACTTTGGCTCTCCAATCCGGCCATCTTGTTGTGGCACCTGAACAATCTATTTATTTATTTATTTTGAAAGAAGAAGGTGGTGGCGTGCCAACCTTATATTTCAAAACAGGCAAAGCCTGATGAAGTAACAAGTACAAACCGAGACTTGGCCATTGCACCAAGGTGCAAAGCACAACTGTAGCATC
>NC_041391.1:19935837-19941228 GCF_002162155.2 Triticum dicoccoides
CATCATGTCTAAGGTGTACTTAGATGGTAATTGTTTGGCACCAGGTTTGTATATCCTCCTTAACTGCTTGAGTACGTGCTCTATTGCTCCACAGATTTAGCATGTTGGCTGCATAGAACTGAAGGTAAGTCTCGGTCCAAACCTTGCAGTTGAAAACCCGATCATTCCTAGCATGCCATAGAGTGAGGGCGCATGCTGCAAAGGCGACATTCCATTGCCGTGTGAAGCTAAGCTGGTGCTGTGCTTGTTGGACAAAGGCTATTATGTTAGGCGCTGAGCAAGCCAAAGAAACCAGTGCCAGTTTACTCCAGAGGACAGAAGCCTGAGCACAACGCAGCAGCAGATGATCAACGGACTCCACCGCAGGGCAGGTGTCGCAGTGTGCAAAAGGTGCAACAGCAGACCATCCCTTCTTAACCATGTTGTCCCTGGTGTTTAGGCGGCCTTTGAAAGCAAGCCAGAGGAAAATCCTATGCTTTAGAGGAATCAACGAATCCCAGACCCATGGGATGAAGGACGCGAAAACCCCCCGGAAGGTAAGCAGTTTGTAGAAGTTACTTGTGCTAAGCTGTCCAGCGCCGGAGACAGGGGTGCGGTGGTCTTCATTGTCTAGATTAGGGGCGACATCAGACAATATATCAGGCAAGGCCATAAGCTCAATCGTTGCCGTCTGGGAGAGATTAGGATGTAGTTGTATGGCCCATGATCCATTGTCATACTGTGAGAGCACGGAGCAAGCTGGTTGAACTGCGAAGGAAAACAGTGTGGGGTACAACAAACAGAGGCGACCTGCATCCAACCATTGATCTGTCCAGAAGGATACCAAATTGCCTGTACCCACGACACATCTCGAGGAGTTTATAACCAAAGGGATAAGATCTTTGAAACCTTTCCAGATGGTTGTATCTCTGTTTCGGGCACCATGAGGAATAGCAGACTGGCAGTAGTGTGTGGCAAACCATCTATAGCAAGGAAGGGCAGAACTTTGCAGGATCTTTGAAACAAACGTGCACATCAACGCTTGATTGTGAGCTTGCAGCTGCCGGACACCTAAGCCGCTGTTGATCCGTGGTTGAGAAACAATATCCCAAGCTACCAGACAGTGACCACCCTTGACTTTGTTCTTTCCTTGCCAGAAGAAAGCACGCAGTAGCCCTTCCAACTTTCCAATGGATTCCATGGGCCAGGAAAAACAAGCCATGAAATAACTTGGAATGCCCGCCAGCACTGAGTTGATGAGGGTTAGCCGCCCACCTAGAGATAAGTAAGTGGCTAACCATCCAGAGAGGCGACGATCAACCTTCTGAATGACAGGCAGCAGCATACCATGAGTGATTTTGTGCAAGGACAGAGGCAGACCCAAATACGTGCAAGGAAAGGAGGAAACTGGGCAGCCAAGTATCTGAGCAATAGCAGAGGAAGTGCTTGTGTCCACAGAAACAGGCACTAGAGTGCTTTTGTGAAAATTTATAGTGAGCCCAGAAAAAGCAGAGAAAGCTGTGAGGACTGATTTGAGGACTTCTGCTTGCTGCGTGCTGCCTTGAAAAAGAATCAGTGTGTCATCTGCATACTGTAGAACCGAAAAGAAGCTGTCTGAACCAAGTGGGTTTAGGAAAGAGCCAGTTTGAAACTCGTGGCAGCACATCCTCTGCAGCACATCAGCGACCAGGATGAAAAGGTAAGGGGAAAGAGAATCCCCTTGCCGAAACCCTTTCTTTGCCTTGATGAGCAGGCCCAACTCCCCATTTAGTAGAACTCTAGAGCTGCCAGAAGACAAGAGAGCGTGTATCCAGTTTTCCACACTTGTGGGAAGCCCCTGGCATCAAGGATCTTGCGGAGGCAGCACCAACTCATGCTATCGAAGGCCTTATGAAAATCCAGCTTCAAAGCAATGACTGGCAGTTTTCGTTTGTGAGCATATTGGATCATCTCTGCAGCTAAAGCAAAGTTCTCAACGATTGATCTACCCTTCAGGAAGTCGGACTGAAGCGTGTGGATCAAGTGAGGGATCCGTACTTTTAGCCGGCTAGCCAGAACCTTCGAGGCCAGCTTAGGTAAACTGTGCACCAGAGAGATCGGCCTGAAGTCACGTATTTCCAGAGGTATATCCTTTTTTGGCAGCAGTGTGATGAAAGCAGAGTTGATGCCTGAAAGATCCAGTTCATTCTTATGGAAAGCAGTAAAGAATATAATCAGATCATCCTTAACCAGCGACTTGAAAGCCTTGTAGAACTCGTTGGTAAAGCCATCAGGGCCCGGGCTCCGGTTGTTAGGCAAGGAGTTGATAGCTTGTACTATCTCAGCCCAGGAGAAGTCCACTGTGAGCTCTGACAGGTCAAGCGGGGTATATAAAGAGGCGACATCAACAGTATCCATCGAGACTGCAGGTTGTCCCAAGATATCCTTGAAATAATCCGTAGCCAAACGCAGCTTCTGAGAGGTGTCAAAGAATTCCACACTTTCCTGGACAAACACTCTGATCTTATTGCGTCGAGCTTGGCAGTTGGCCGCTGCATGAAAGAACTGGTTACTCTCGTCCCCGGACACGCACCAACGCAGCTTGGCCCTTCTACGCCAAGCAGCAGTTTACCAGAGGATCAGTTGCTCGGCCTTGGCAGCCGCGGAGACCCCGAGCTCTGTTTCAATAGAAGAAAGCGGCCTCAACTCTTCAACAGCGTTTAAATAGGGCACAACATGCTTATTGTTGTCCACCAGGATCCGGAGACTGGGCTTTGATCGGCACCACTGCCTTAAAGCGGCACGTACGCGCCTCATTTTGAAGCTGATCAAAGAAGCAGCAGAACTGATCTCACGAGTGCCACGAGACCAAGCTTGGGAAATGATGTTGCAGGGCTCCGCCATCTCTAGCCAGTGATTTTCTATACGAAACAGCTTACTCCTTGGTGTGTTTGTTGAGAAGGAAAGGAGCAAGGGCGCGTGATCAGACGCCGTTGTGGGAATGCATGAGACAGTTGATTGCAAAAAGCTGAGATTCCAGGCTGCATTGACAAGCACCCGATCCAAACGGACAAGAGTAGGCTGCTCTCTCTTGTTAGACCAAGTAAACAATCTATTATCAATCTGAACATCGTCCAAGGCATGGTCCCGGATCCAAGAATTAAAAGTTTCCATCAAACTCCAGTTGATCTGACCTCAAGATTTCTCATGTGCATATCTGTACATATTGAAATCTCCCATGACCACCCAAGGCATGTCAGGGGAACTGGCAACACTGCTAACAGCCTCAAAGAAACTCAATCTCCCATGATGCAGGTAGGGTGCGTAGACAGCAGTGAGGAAGAATTCGTTGTTTGTTGATGTAGAAACCAACTTCAGAGTAACATGGAACTTATGCAGTACAACCATCTGACCGGAAAACACGTCAGGGTCCCAAGCAATCAGAATGCCTCCAGCCGCACCACCAGACAGAGTAGCAACATGTTCCTTGAGGTTTGTGGGCAAGAAAGCTCGTAACTTGAAGTTGGAAATGGACGACAGCTTTGTTTCCTGCAAGCAAACAACACAAGGGCAACAGGCGGTTATAGTATCACGGACCAACGAGCACTTGTCATCCTCGCCTAGTCCACGGACATTCCAGTTCAGAAACTTCATAGTGTAGTAAGGAACACACAACCCAAAGCAAGGAGGAACAAAAGCATGTGCAATATGACCATGAGGAGACAAACATAACATAAAACTAGGATTTGTAACTTGGAGGAACAGCGTACAGACTCATGACAGACTGACCATAGCAAACTACGGACCTTGAAGAAAGGCAAGGCCGGACTAACTAGAGGTACTAGGTAAAGTAGAAACAAAGGAAAAGTACATAACAACATGCAAGACTGATAACTGGGACCAACAACTGCAGGTAACACTGCCCGAACGCCTGAAACTGAGGCTCCCAGCCTAAACATTGGATGAACTGAACACGCATGTAGGAGAAACAGGGGCAGCACCAGCGGAGGCAGAGGTGTCGTCTGACAAGACATGAATGGCATGGATCTTGGCTTGTCCAGGATGGCGGAAGCATTGAGGTCGCAGCACTGCGCAATCTTCTTCAGTTTGCCATGGGTCATAGGTGACGACGTGTTCAGCAGAGGCGGCTCAAGCAGGCTGGCCACGACCGCGGTCTTCGTCTTCTTACGACGGCGAGAAGAACCAGAGCGTCGTGACGACCCTGAGCTGGAGTCGGATCCAGTCGCCACCGCCTTCCTCTTAGCTGCACGCTCAACAGAGCTGAGGCGCACGCCGTCGTAAGCACGACTGATGCGCGGGCTGCGTCGGGGCGAAGCAGTGAACACAGGTGGCAGCTCCTCCTCCACTGCCTGCAGATCGAGGCCAGGCTCAGTGTCCTCCCCATGGCCCCCCCAGTCGCCTGATTCCATAGGCTGGATCTCGGCCGCCTTGTTCAGGTCAAGATCGACGGAGGCGGCCGCGGCCTCTGTCCCCACCCCCTGAGGGGGAGCGGGGAAGAGTGGGAGCAGAGTCTTGGGAAGGAGCTCATCGGCGCCCGGCTCGCAGGCCGGCTCACGACAGCTGCAGAACACGGTGGCGACCTGAGGAGGAAGAGCGGCGCAAGCACCGTGCTGCAGATCGGTGGAAACGACTGGAGATGGTTGACCACACGGCAGGACCCCCGGCTCGGGTCTAGGGATGCGATGAAAAGGCCTGGAGCAGATAGGCTGGGCCACAAGGATCTGATGGGCCCGGTAGTGCTGCTGGGCCGGGAACTGGGTCTCCGCATAGGGCCCACCACCAGAGAGGACAAGAGCAGGCCCAACTGCAGGGAGCAGCCCAACAGGCACATTTGGTTTGGGTGGGTGTCTACATTCAACTGAGGGGAGAAGCGGAGGCGTACGTGGGCATGGCCCACCCGACAGCAGCTTAGGCAGAAAGTTGAAAAAGAGAGAGCGAGAGTTTTCCCGCACCAGCACCCCCTTGGTGTAGTCGAAACAAGGAAAGAAGCCATCATCGATTGACAGCAGGCGGACTGGGATTGAACCCGAAGCGATCCTACTTTTGTTGAGCTCTAGCTTGAAGGAGAAACACAGGCCCTCGATGTCGAAGGTGACCGAGACGCGCGGCGTGCGCACCTCCGCCGCCCAAAGTGAGGAGTGGAGGCAAAGACGTAGCTCATCCTCGTGCAAGATTTGAGCTTCAGATGGCAAGGAGAAAGCGGATCCTTTGATAAGCTTGGGTTTGGCCGCTAGCTTGAGCATGGCCAGAAAGTCGGCCGGCGCGGCCGTCTTCGGGTACAGGAAAGCGCGGAAAGCGCAGTCTGCCATGCCCTCTCCAGCACCCGCATGCCCGCGGCCGGCTGAAGACCCGTGGTGAGCACGCCCATGGCGAGGCGAGGGCGAAGCATGGTGGTCGACACCTCCTTCCTCG
>NC_041391.1:19941393-19971779 GCF_002162155.2 Triticum dicoccoides
CGAGCGAGCGGGCAACATCCCAGATTTCATTAATAATGACGTCGACGTAGATACCGTTGCCGTCGACGCGATGAAATGTGATATGGTGGGGAATGTGCTGCAGGGCCTCGACTTTGACGAGGACGAAGATGCTGGAGAACTCGCTGTCGTGAAGGCACGCGTGCTCTAGGCGGAAGAGGCTGGCAAAGCCGGCAATGCTCGCCGCCACCCCCGCCGGTTCCATAGCTCCAGGGGCAACTTCTCGAGCGAGAGGCTGACGGCATGATGGTAGGCGAAGCGGAAAGCATTATCGCCTGCGTTGTGAGGAAGAATCCAGACGGTGCGGTCGCCCACCACCATCGGACTCACAGCAGAGCAACGGCCTGCTCGGACTCGCGCTGGAACACAATGAAGGCCGTGCACACAGCAGAGCCGGCGAAGCGAACCGCAGTGATGCCGAGCTGGTGGCGAAGTACCCTACGGAGGCAAGGAAGGAAAGAGGCCTTTGGTTGAGAGATGGTAGCAAGGCACACAAGGGAGTTCTGGTCAGGCACGAGGGGGTAGTGGACATCCAATGAGGAAGGGCGGCCATGCACTACTGTCTCCATGGTGGGGGAAGGCGGGGGGGCTGTGCTCAGAGGGGGTGGAGAAGCGGAGAGAGCGAGTGGAGAGGCCTGTGAGGAAGAAACGATTCCGGTGGAGCCGAACTTATAGATGGGCGAGCACGCCGAGACTGGGGGCAAAGAGACCGATAGCTGCAACCAGCGCGAGTGTGACCGACTGAGCGGCGAAGCCAACAAACCACATGATCCCTGCAATCCCGTCGCCAGTGTCTATAGGAAAGGCATCGGTAACAACGACTAAGCAGGTTTTTAGGCTTTCCAAACCACAACCGTGGATGTGGCGCGGCTCCCGAAAGATTATCGGCAGCGGCAGTAGCTGGGAGAGAGAGCAGCGCATCTCTGTAGGGGGTAGGGGTAGGATCTGGCGATAGCGTAGGTAGAGGATGGGCAGCTGGAGCGACGCGAACCGCACCAGAAGAATCCGCACGCGGACCAGGCAGCGGTTG
Organism: Triticum dicoccoides; assembly: GCF_002162155.2. Taxonomy (NCBI): domain Eukaryota; kingdom Viridiplantae; phylum Streptophyta; class Magnoliopsida; order Poales; family Poaceae; genus Triticum; species Triticum dicoccoides. Next base: position 19,942,442 of record NC_041391.1, read on the forward strand.
GTCAGCAGAAGGCGGCAATGGCGTAATGCAAGGGGTTGGGGGGATAAGCACGAAACTAATTGATTGCATGAAGCCTCAAACCCGCATGCAGCAGAGCACCCGCCCTGTGAGCTCATCGCATAATCCCGGGAAACCGGGGCACGCATGGCCGTGATAGTCAAAGGCTTGCTAACAAACAACGGTTGTGCAGAGAGAGGAGGGCAAGGTCCAAGAATAGACGGCAGAAGGGAGTTAGCCTCCCACGCACGTCGACGTGCATGCACCCATGCATGAGGCGGCTCGCGACAGACAGAAGAGTCCAGAGCAGGAAAAGACATGGCAACAGCGATAAAGCCTGACCGCCATGGATCACGGAGCATGATCTCCTTAGCAATACACTCATGAGCCACCTGGAAACGAAAGGAGCCCCTCTGACACGGTTGGACTCGGAAGCCAGTGGCACAGCCCCCGAACCAGGAAACCAGGAGGGAAGCAAACGCATCCGGGGAGAAGACAACACCGTCGTTGAGGACGACGGCGAGAAGGCCAGCCGGTCGGCTATGACCGGCGATGGCCGAAACAGTGCCGCAACCATACTTGGACAACATAGCGTCCTCAAACCAAGATCCATCCATGGAACAAGCCGGTAGCCCAGAGCCCAGAAACCCTAACTAGACCTCAAGGAGAACGAAAGCGCCTGGACGGCATGCATGCATCAAGGAAAGGCTGCAGTCCAAAACAAGCACTAGGAAGAACTGACCTGAGAACCCATGGAAGGCGGAGGACGACGAACGTTGATCCTGAACTAGACCTCAAGCAGCACGGCGGGGCTCAGGGTGGTGGACACCGAGCCCGGGCGGTGCACGGCGGAGGGGTAGACAACGATGAGCCCACGCCTCCTAGTAGCTACGACAGGAGGTGGACGCCGTGCCCGGGTGGCACACGGCGGTTGGGAGCGGAGGCCGGTAGGTGTATGCCATGCCCGGAGCGGCGCGCGGCGGTGTGGCGAGCGCTACCTCAGCTCAGTCCCCCAACGAGCCCTCAACTGCAGATAATCAACGAGTCATGGACAATTTTTCGAACAATCTATTTGGCTTCTCTTGAGCTACCCTTCCAGCTGTTCACCTTAAGCAAGGTATGAAACTAGCTCACCTCACATGTGCTCGATCTGTCTGCCTGCTTCTTCAGGTTTATGTAAGCTTGCTTTATTTATTGCTTATGTTTGTGTACCAATGTATACAGGAAGCCAAGAAATTGCTGAAGCCCAAAATGGAATTAATCTAGAAGCTATACATCGACGGATCTGACCAGTTCACTATGCGTACAGAGGTATTTTACCACTGAAAAATCACCTTTAATTCCATCCTGCATGTTATTCTTTTTTTTTGTTAACATCCATTTTAGCCTAGTTTGCAAATTATTTAGTCGTGGCAGATTTTTGGGATCAAGTTTTGTATATGTCAGCATTCAACACGATCATGCATGTGTATCTTTTTACATCACTAGGCATGCTCCGCTGGAGTTGAAAAAGAATTAATAGTGCATGAGAGTATTGCCAATAGTCAATAATATCACTCGACCTATTCCATGTTTTATTAATCCGTATTGATTATTACCTATTTTGAACTTTCAACTAATACTCTGCTTACCGCTTCTCGTGCATTCAGGTTATCAAGGCAGACACCACTGATGCCGCGGTTGAAAGGATTCTCGGTGAACTTGGGGCGGACACTGGAACAAGCACCAACAAAGAGAATGTCATCTACTTTGATGGCTGGGACGGGCTTGGGGCATCTGCTGTCCTGCAAGCTGTAGCCAAACACCTCAGAGTATCAAATGAGCCATCAACAAGGCCTGCAGGGCTTGAGTTTGAGAAAATCATCCACAATGACTGCTCAAAGTGGGAGAGCAGAAGAGCAATGCAAAGGAAAATCGCAGAGCAGCTGGACCTTCCCACCCGGGTGATTGAGATGTTTGACAAGCAAGATGAGGAGGATGATTTCAGTGGGTTAGACGAAGGCTCCTGAGGTGAGATAGCACAAGTTACGAGAGAGATATACCAAATCATACAGAATCGCAGATTTCTGGTGATCCTGCACAATGGTAGTAAGGAGGAGCTTGATGTATTAAATTTTGGTCTTTCTCTATATGGATATCCCAATAGCAGGATGTTGTGGACCTTCCAAGGGAGGTTCCGGCTTGTCCCCAAGATGATAGACGGTGTGAAGAACAGCAGAAGAACAGATGTTATTCTTTCAGCTTCAAGTGACGTGCGGGATCCACGTGAGCTTTGGATGTATTTAGTGCACGAGGAGGCTGCACAAGTTCCCTTCAGTAAGCATGGTCACTGCATCATCGATCCCGGGATTGCTGCTGAATGTGTTTTGTATGCACTTAAGCAATCCTGGATTGGCTCTCGCATCGTTGACTATGACTGGGCTGTCCACACCAGTAACTATTGGATATGTGATGGTATCATTCCACTGACAGACATTGATAAAGCATTACAAATTGGCAATGTTTTGCAGCATGAGATGCCATTGTTAAACATTGACACCCGGCTCAACAATGATGAATCAGTAGTAATAGCTTCCTACCACCTGGCAATGTCTGCTGAGTGCATGTCCTATTGGATTTCCACAACAACTTCAACCTCTGGATTTGTAGTGAGCCCCTCCGGTGTAATTCCCGAGAATATGTTTTGGCATTCGCACAGGCTTGGCGTGATCAAGCTTTCAAGGTGTACCTTCAGTTTCTCATCGCCTCCATTCCTCTGTTGCCACAGCTTCAGATTCTTGTGGCTTGATAATTGCCAAGACCTCCTAACAGGAAGAAGTACCATAGATCCTCACCATACAGAGGCAAATAAGGAGTTGGGCAACAACACCATGACATCATGGGAATGCTTCCAAAGCTTGTGGGTGCTTGACCTGCGCTACACGGATTTGGATCAAATCATGTCCCCATGGATGATGGATCTCATGAGCCAGCTCAGGGAGCTAAACGTGATGGGAGCCAAGAGCTGGGACATGAGCCATATACGAGGATGGCTGCGTAATGTTCGCAAGCTCCGGGTAACAAAGTCCAACTGCTGGTTCAACAACGATGTGTTCTCAGAGATGGAAAGTATGGAGCTTCTTGAGTTTTCAGGAAATACCATCAGAGAAGGGATGACAAACTTATCTGCATCAGCCAACAACAGTCGACTCAAAATTGTCACTATTGATGGATGTGATGAGTTAAACATTATCTCTTTGAGGGACTGCAAAGAATTTAATAACCTATTCATGAAAAGGTTTTCGAGGGTTCTCGAGGTGCTGGACCTGTCAGGCACAAGTTTGAAAACCCTCAACCTCGAAGGAGTGGAAGACAGGTCACTCCCTAAGCGGATTATCCTGCTGGGCTGTGAGAAGCTCCGTGCAATCTTGTGGCCACTGAATGTGGAAAAGGGAAGGCTGAGGGAAATTTTCTTGCACGTTGATACCACCTCACCATCAACATCAGCTTACGGAGGAGAGGCACCATTTGCACATCCACATGCTGATCAATCCCTCCAACGGCAAAAGGAAGAAAAATATAAGTGTGGATGGCAGTTTTCTCTCATGGATACAAGGCTCCTTAGGTCGCTTTCTCCTGTAAGGATTTATTTGAAGTACTCGTCAATACATATGGACATTTTTCCTACAGCTAATGTTGGTGGTAGGAACATCCAAGAAACAAGCAGTGACACACTAGTGCAAGTCCAACCACATACAAGTAACATTATGGACTCCAAGTACAGAGATGCCTTGAAGGAAGGCCCAATTGCAGCAATGATGATGTGGGACTGCCCCGAGATATACATTTATTCACGTCTATCTGTGTGTAGCATAAAGATGATCATGCACGGGCAGGGCAACATACTTTTGCAGGATGCTCCAAGTGCTAGTAGTAGCGCTTTATTATTGCCCGATTTTGTATGTGAGATGGTTATATCACTGCACGTGTATGATAATGCGTCCATCACCAGTGTCCCTTCACCTCCCAAAGGATCAGGATGGAATAGGCTAAGATGGTGCCGAATCGAGAGGTGCCCCAAGCTACACACAGTCTTCATTGTTCCCCGAAGTCCAGACATTCTCGAGACATTTTGGGCGTCCCAGCTCCTCTCTGCGTGCTACATTTGGGGCAGGCCGGTTATATCATTCTTTAGATTCATGCGATTCCTGCACCTGGACCACTGCCCTAGGCTCGTACATGTGTTCCCCTTCACCAGATGGGAGAGCAACTTCTCTCACCTGCAAACACTCGAGATAGTGTACTGTGTTGACCTCAGAGAGGTATTCCCTTTGATCCCTCAACTTCATCAGTAGGATCAAGTTATACAATGTTGTGAATTGCAAAAAACCACCACATTTGGGGCTTCATCTGCGAAAAACCACCAGGTCGCTAATCATTTGCAAAAATCACCGTGTATTCAGTAAACGTTTTGCAGTTTGCACTGAACAGGTGATTTAGCCCATTTAATCACTTTCTGACATGTGGGGCCGGACTGTAAGGAGCTGACTTGGCAAAAAAATTACACAAACATCCCTCGATCTAAAAACAGAAAAGCAATCCAGCCCTTGCTCCCGGCTGGTTGTCGTCGGCTGCCTCCCTGCAGCTGCTGAGTGCCGCTGTTGCTGTTTGTCGCTGCGTGCTGCTGCTAGCCTCCGTAGTTCCCCGCCGCTGTGGCTGCCTGCTTGCAAATCCTCGCCACTGCGACTGCTCGCCGCTGCGCCCCTCGGCTGCTGCTGCATGCCGCAGCGGGAGGTGTAGGAGGAGGGGAGGAGACGCCGGAGACGGGCGGCGCCGCCGCCGACGGCGGCCTAAGCGCTTGGAGGTTCGCCCGCGTCCACGGCGACGAACGGCGCTGGGCATCCCTGGCAGAAGGGCCGAGGCACGGCCACGGCATCCCGGCCGAAGCCGCCGTGGCTTGAAGGCCAAGGCGCGGCCACGGCATACCGGCGGAAGCCGCTGTGGCTTGAAGGCTGAGGCGCGGCCATGGCATCCCGGCGGAAGCCGCCGTGGCTTGAAGGCCGAGCTCCCGGCGGCCACCTCCGCGAAGTCCACGACGCAGACGCTACACAGGAACTTCGGCTCCCCGGCGACGACAATGCGCTGCTGGCCCTCGTGGTTGTGGAGATGGCCGACGCGTGCGGGGACATCTCCTGTGCCGTCGCGCGGCTCGCCGGCCGGTGTGCCCACCCGCTGCTACGCGCAAGAAAGGAGAGCTGGTGCTGTCTGCGGGGGAGATGCCCTTCGTGGGGAAGGAAGAGGGGCTTGATTGCTTTTTGTTTTAAGATCTAGGGAGGTATATGCAAATTTGTTACCAAATCCGCTCCTTACATTCCGGCCCCACTAGTCAGAAAGTGGTTAAACGGGCTAAATCAACTGATCAGTGCTTTTTGCAAAATGTTTACCGAATGTGCGGTGATTTTTGCAAATGATTAACGACCCGGTGGTTTTCCGCAGATGAAGCCCCAAATGTGGTGGTTTTTTGCAATTCACTCTATACAATGCCTTTCTCTGAGGCGCATCCAACTGCATGAGCTTCCCATGCTGCAGCGCATCTGTGGGCGCAGGATATTTGCACCTAAACTCGAGACCATAAAGATCAGGGGCTGCTGGAGCTTCAGGTGTCTGCCGTTCGTTGGACATGACACCAAGCCACCCAAGGTTGACTGCGAAAAGGAATGGTGGGATAACTTGGAATGGGATGGGTTGGAGAAGTACCACCACCCTTCCCTGTACGAGCTGACTCACTCGCTGTACTACAAGGCCAAGCTACCAAGAGGTACCATACTAAGGTGAGCTTTACATTTAGTTCCAAATGTCCCTAATAATGCAAATAGACTTACTTATCACTCTGTCTTCTGTATATCAAAAACCGAGTTACTACTATATGCGGTGCCATTATGTGTTAATGCGTAGTTACACAAATATTCACACAATTGTTTGTTTTCTATGTCGCAGGTAACCCATCCCTTCATGAACTGATCTTCAGTTTCCGTCAACCTGCATCTGCGCACCATGTGGGTCGCTATAGATTTCCTGCCGTGTGTATTGCTTGCCTGCTTCCTCTGTCTGCTTCTCTACAGCTGCATTGCCATTATGTGGCGGTTGACTTTAAGTTTGGTTTGGTTTGGTCAATGTTGCTTGACCCCTAAAAGTATTGATCATCTGGTTGCATGTAGTACAAGTTTTCGAGCAAACGAGACGACCTGAGTGTGGGCATTCAGCTTATGTACCATGAGCTCCTTAGTGCTCATGTCGCTCTCGTGCTCCTTCTCAATGTGTGAGAGTGTGTTCTCTTTGTTATGGTATATGGATTGTCAACTATGAGTACTCACTGTAATTTGTAAGCATAAAAGATGATGGTGATGATTTTGCATGTGGGTTATTACTTAATTCGTTGTGCTATGAAAGGTCGCCAATGGACTGGTTGTGATTTGTAAACATAAATGATGATAATCATGATTTTGTGTGTGATTATTCATTTGTGCAACAATATAAGTTTGGTTATAAATTATCCATCACTAGTACTTTTTACCTTTTTTGTCAAGAAAACGAGTACTATTTCTTATCTCAGTATGCTTGGGGTGGGCCGTCAACAGCAAGTGGAAAATTCGAGGAAACTAACAGCGGGACAGATCCGGGCCAGGCCGTGCTCCTCTGACATGTCCACCACCCTCAAGAGACATGGTCGTCCGGTCAGGGCCACGGGCGTCAGCGCACTCCGGCGCCCCTCTCTGCCGGCCGCCGGCGGCGTTGCATCCCGGCTGCCACCCTAAGCAAGTAGTACAAGACTCGCCTCTGAGCTGAACCAATCCCCAAAAATGGCGACCAAGCGGCACGGCCGGCACCGGCGCCGGCCGACGCTCCATTTAGGGCGGGCCTCTCCTCTGCTCCACAGGGAGGAACAAGGCCAGCAAGAAACCTCTGTCCCTCCGGTAAGTAGGAATCTTTTACCCAGAACACAATGCCACAGAAGTGAGGTGTTCGCTGTGTGTGAATAGGCGAAAGCGTCTTACCCTCAGTGCGAGGGGCCGCATTGCGTGTTATAAGCAGCAGGGGCGCACCTCCCTGACAATAGCGCATACAAGTTTGTTGGAGAAGATTACAACTTGGAGAGGAAGAGATAAAGAGATAAGAGGCTTACAAGATATTGAACTACTTGTCTAACAACCTAGCCTATCTCCTGTAGGACTCCTTGTGCGCCAATCCTCTGAACTCCAACGTGACATGACATGTATATGTGTTTAACACCCTCCATTAATCACAACTTCATCAAGTTGAGATTATGTTTGAAGTCTTCAAAGCTTCGTGTGGGTAAAGGTTTTGTGAATCCATCAGCTGTCTGATCCTTGGAATGCACAAAACGTATGTCAATTTTCTTCTGAGCCACTCGTTCTCTGACAAGGTGAAAATCAATTTCAATGTGTTTGGTCCTAGCATGAAACACTGGATTAGCAGACAGATATGTAGCACCCAGGTTATCACACCATAAACATGGAGTTTGAATGCTTTTGACACCAAGTTCTTTCAGCAGTGGTTGCACCCATATGATCTCTGTTATAGCATTTGCCAATGCTTTGTATTCTGCCTCTGTACTAGATCGAGAGACAGTGGCCTGTTTTCTTGCACACCATGAAATTAAATTAGGACCAAAAAATACTGCAAAGCCACCAGTGGATCGCCTGTCATCCAGACATCCTGCTCAGTCAGAATCTGAAAAAGCACTCAGAAGTGTAGATGATGACTTACTGAAGTTTAGACCAACATTAAGAGTATTCTTGACATATCGAAATATACGCTTTGCAGCAGTCCAGTGAACAGTGGTGGGTGCATGAAGAAACTGACAGACCTTATTAACAGCAAATGAGATATCAGGCCGTGTAAGTGTCAAAAGGGCACCAACCAAACTCCTATATCTTGTGCTGTCATCTAGACTCAAAAGCTGTCCTTCTGTAAGAGACAATTTTTCTGAACTGGATAGTGGAGTAGGAGAGGGTTTACACCCTTGCAGACCAGCCCTTTTTACCAGATCTGTTGCATATTTTTCTTGGGAGAGATGAAGTCCATCCTCATGTTTCTTCACTTCTATCCCAAGAAAATAATGCAACTCTCCAAGGTCCTTAAGAGAAAACTCTGCACTGAGATCCTTCAAGAGTCATGTGATAGCCTCATTAGATGAACTTGTGACAATAATATCATCAACATATATAAGAACAAATATATGAGTGTTGCATTTGTTGTAAATGAACAATGAGGTGTCAGCCTTGGAAGGAATGAAGCCAAGTGCTTGCATTTTGTGACTCAGCCGTGAGTACCATGCTCGAGGGGCCTGTTTCAATCCATATAAAGCTTTGTCAAGCTTGCAAACATAAGAAGGTGCATTCTTGTTTTCAAACCCAGGAGGTTGTTTCATGTACACTTCCTCTTCTAGAACACCATGCAGAAACGCGTTCTGAACATCTAGCTGTCTGAGATGCCAGCCCCTGGAAACAGCAATGGACAAAACAAGATGAATAGTTGCAACTTTTACAACTGGACTAAAGGTATCCTCATAGTCGATGCCATACCATTGTTTAAAACCTTTTGCTACAGGTCCTGCTTTGTAACGATCAATGGTTCCATCGGATTTTCACTTAATCCTAAATACCCACTTGCAGTCAATGAGGTTTTTACCTTGATGTGGAGGAACCAAGTGCCATGTGTTGTTTCTTTTGAGGGCCATGTACTCTTCTTTCATTGCTTTCTTCCAATTTTCATCACTAAGGGCTTCTTCAAGGGAATATGGCTCGCCTGGTTCACCTTTGGAACATACCAACCCAAACTTTGTCATATGTTTGTAATTTATGGGTGGTATTACCCCTTGCTGAAAACGGGTGCGGTGTGTCGTAGTTGGCTCCGACGCAGAAGATCCCGTGGGAGCTGCAGCAGCCGATCCCAAGGTTGATGCAGGGGGGTCAGCAGCAGCTGCAGCAGCCGATCCCAAGGTTGATGCAGGGGGGTCAGCAGCAACTGCAGCCGCGTCCGGGATAGAGGCTGGATCCTCTATGCACCGGGGCAACGTAGCGACGTGAGACGGAGCCACACGCGCCGCAGAAGATCCCGCCTGGCAAGACTCATCATGCGGCAATGATTGAGCCAGCTCCTCGCGCGTGCCAGGCGTGGGGCCTGTGCCAGGCTGCCGTCTCAGGTCCCGTCGCTTGTAGCAGACGGGCTAGACGGGAAAGCGACTGCTAGTGGGCCCTGGTGAGTGTGCGTTGTCACCACCAGCCGCGTGCTGCCGCGTGGCGCAGGCGGGGCCACATGCGGATGCTCGGTCGGGTGCGGCGGAGGCAGTGTTGGGCGTGGAATCCGGAGCAGATCGCCTGGACCGATCTGCAGGCAACGATCCCGGGGCAGATCCTGCTGGCAGGTCTGCTGCGCCTGCGGGCATCGATCCCGAGAGGGATTTGCTCCCCAAAACATGTCACATAAAATATGGCCCTGTTGGGCAAATTTCTTCGCTATTTTCAACTCCTTTTTCTTCAGTGTGGCTTCCCGGATTATCACACAACTCAGGCAAAGTGGTGAGAAGGTTAGTCACAATAGAGCCATCAGAGTTATACTCCCCATGATCAAGGCCGGTTAGGTTTGGAGGTAGAAGAAGAATTTCTTCCCGAAGTGGGGCACCGGCATTTGGATGTAACTCGGAAAATGGAAATTTGGTTTCATTGAACACAACATCACGGGATATGTAAACTCGACCAGTAGAAATATCTAGACATTTGACCCCCTTGGGTTGAGAGCTATACCCAAGAAACACACATTGTTTTGAGCGAAACATAAGTTTGCGAGAGTTGTATGGTCGGAGATTAGGCCAGCATGCACATCCAAAAACACGAAGTGATGTGTAGTCGGGTTTGACATGAAGAAGTCGTTCTGTGGGTGTTTCATTGTTGATGGCTTGGCTAGGAAGCATGTTGATGATGTGAACGGTCATGAGAAAAGCTTCGTCCCAAAACTTGAGGGGCATGGAAGCACTGGCAAGAAGGGCTAGACCAACCTCAACTATGTGTCTATGTTTGCGTTCAGCCGATCCGTTTTGTTGGTGAGCGTGGGGGCATGACACATGATGAGATATGCCAAGTGTTTGAAAGAAGGAGTTGAGCTTTTCATACTCCCCCCCCCTCAGTCGGATTGGACAACAATAATTTTGCTGTCAAACTTACGTTCCACTAGTGCTTGGAAATTTTTGAACACTTGGAAAACCTTAGACCTTTTCTTAAGAAGATAAATCCAAGAAAATTTACTATAGTCATCAATGAAGCTAACATAGTATGTGTGTCTACCAACAGAAGTGGGGGCAGGGCCCCAAACATCAGAAAATATCAATTGCAAAGGTTGAGTAGAGACACTAGTAGATATAGGATAAGGTAATTGATGACATTTTTCTCTTTGGCAAGAATCACAAATAGTTTCAGTATTCCGCTCACCAACAAACGGGAGCTTATTTTTCTTAAGCAAATGTTCAACTAAAGAAAAAGAAGCATGTTCTAAACGATCGTGCCACCGTGTGGACGAAAGCTTGATAGCACCACAAGCTTGTTTATTTGATCTTCTAAACTCCGGAATCAACGGGTAAAGCCCTCGAACACATCTACCTCGATAAAGTACTTTCTTCGTGGCATGATCCTTGATCAAAAAGAAGAAAGGATGGAATTCAATGAACACATGATTGTCAATAGTAATACGATGAACAGAGAGAAGAGTTTTGTTGGAACTAGGAACATGCAAAAAAATTCGAAGATGAATCTTGCGAGAAGGGGTACGTATAACCGAATGACCTATGTGACTTATTTTCATACCTGCACCACTTGCCGTGTGGATTTGATCCTTTCCATGGTATTTCTCATGAAGGGTCACCTTCTCAAGCTCCCCCGTGAGATGGTTGGTGGCGCCACTGTCAAGATACCAATTGGTATCGACACCGTATGACCCATCGGCGGCGACAGCAACCTTATCATCTTCATCAGAGGAGGCTTAGCCTTCATCAAATCCATACCAGCAGTCCTTTGTAGAGTGGCCAGGCTTGCCGCAGATCTGGCAATGCACGGCATCAGGTCGAGTTCTGCCTGAGCCGCCGTTGCTGCCACCCCCGCCGCGACAGACCCTGTTGTTGGTGTAGTTGGGGCGTCCACCGCGGGAGCCGGAGTTGCTGGAGCCGCCACCGCCCTGCTTGCCCTTGTGCCGAGGAGGACCACGAGGACGGGAAGAGTACCCGCTGCGCCCACAAGTCGCTGCGTTGGCCTAGGACTTGAAGCCGCCGCCGATGCTGTGAAACCGGGCCACACACTAATCAAAATTGCTCAGCATGGCATGCAGCTCGTCGAGGGAGACCAGAGTGACGTGGGCGTTGAGGGCGGAGACGAGGGGCTGGTAGTCCATGTCCAGCCCGTGCAGCAGGTAGGAGATGAGCTCATCGTCTTGGATGGGCTTGTCGGCCGCCGCGAGTTCATCGGCAAGACCACGCATATGAGCGTAGTGCGCAGCAACCGATTGGTTTCCCTTTTGTGCATTGATCAGGGTAGTACGAATATTGTTTACACGGCTCAAAGATTGAGAGGAAAACATGCCTGCGAGCGCCACCCAGAGGGCGTGCGTGGTGGTGACCGTGGTCACCGCGACCAACACTTCTTTGGTGAGGTTGTTGAGGAGGTAGCCGAGCACCTGTTGATCCTCCCTCACCCAGATGGGATGGAGAGGATTGAGCTTGGTCGACTCTTTGCCTTCCTTGTCCTTGGTGACGAGGAGGCGGGTGGGTTCCGGCATGGTTCCATCAACGTAGCCGAAGAGCCCAGCTCCCTTTAGCTGCGGTGTAACTTGTGTTCGCCACAGGACGTAGTTCGTCCGGGAGAGTTTCTCCGCGACCTGGCCGCTGAGATTGGTTTGGGCGTCGCTGGAGGAAGACATGGCTTTGGACTATGGAGCAGCTAGGGTTTTAGGAAGAGGAGGCTCTGGTACCATGTGCGAATAGGCCAAAGCGTCTTACCCTCAGTGCGAGGGGGCGCGTTGCGTGTTATAAGCAGCAGGGGCGCACGTCCCTGACAATAGCGCATACAAGTTTGTTGGAGAAGATTACAACTTGGAGAGGAAGAGATAAAGAGATAGAGGCTTACAAGATATTGAACTACTTGTCTAACAACCTAACCTATCTCCTGTAGGACTCCTTGTGCGCCAATCCTCTGAACTCCAACGTGACATGACATGTATATGTGTTTAACACGCTGGTCTAGCTGCTGCTACAGATCTATTGGGCTCCAGTTCAGTTACTAGCACTTGCCTCCCTCACCATTTTGTTAGTTCTATATAGAAATTACCCACCAATTCACCAAGGAAAATTCGCTAGATCTTTATTGCGCTACCTCCTTGACTCTAAGAAAGCAATTATAGCCACATTACAAGGTAGTTGTTTAACTGTAATACTGTAATCTTAAAACAATTTGGGGGTACTGCCACACGCTTCGTCGGTGATGACGCTTGGAGACTGACCTCTGCTGTTGTACCCACATTCTGGAATGCAACTTCAACCGAAGTTGTTCGATTAGTGAGCAGCAAGACCGTCCATTGAGCGGACAAGCCTTGTAACCTTTTATCTTTATGTCCTGCAAATAATTAATTTTTTCTGTCTTTTGCAAAAGCAAAACATAATCCTCTCAAGAAAATAGAAAAATGAAAGTAAAAGACTACAGAACTCTGCCTCCTGGAGTAATCCAGTCTCAGGTATTCTCTTCTGTCCTGTTCAATTTAACAGCTTACACTCAGAGTGATTGTCTTACACTCTTTCCGCGTCAGGCCTGTTTTCTTATTGTGGCCCCACCTCAGCCTCTATGAAAGCAATTGTTTACATCGTAAGCTAGATGTTTAACTATATATGGTTAACCTTAAAGGAAATTCAGGTGCGTCTGTTTCTTTGTTCTACTTTGCTGATGTACTATACTAATTTCTACCTTGGAGGATAAAATGGGTATTGCTGTATGTACTAGATTTGGTCAGATGGTTTAGAACAAGGATATATGTAAACGGTGTGCATCAAGATTCGGTAACAGGCTCGCATGTTCGAGTACGAGGGGTCACCATTTTTACTTGCAGGTAGGGTTTTTTTTTCACATTTAGTTGCAGGTTGTTTGCATGCATATGATGTTTCCAGAAGTGTGTGAAGCATTTGCTGATTTATACAGGAAAAAGTTATGCAAGTCAGCCTCACATCACCTCCAAAGAGAAAGAGAGTAGGAACTCTTGTGATTAGGACTCGTATAGGAATCCATGTAGAACATCTGTCCAATCATCCAAATTGGCAATGCAAGTTAAAACCCAAATTCAGATGCTCTACTTGAGAGTTTCTTCAATTGGGATGGCTTGAAAGACACAAAAGTTGCGAAAAGTCCATTCTGCACCTGAGCTCATATGCTCCCGCATGAACAGTAAAATCGAAAAAAAATCGAACAAAATTCAAAAAATTCCAATTTTTTTTTGAGAGAAACATTGACAAAAGTTCTAAGTGCCTGCAAAAATTCATCATGAAATCACATTCCTGTAAGGCGTGGCAAAAGAAACAAATTCAGTGCTTCAAAATGCGTTTGAAAGTAGCTTTTTCAGAGTACTATTTTTGTTTTTTTTGCCACGCCTTCTAGGAATGTGATTTCATGACGAATTTTTGCAGGCACTTAGAACTTTTGTCAATGTTTCTCCCAAAAGAAAATTGGATTTTTCTGAATTTTTTTCGATTTTATTGTTCATACGGGAGCATATGAACTCGGGTGCAGATTAGCCACGTCCCAAAAGTTGTTCAATTAGCAGGAAGATGCAATAATGAACAGACAGTCTAGCAATCTTTGATCTTTATCTTTTAATCCTGCAGCTAGCTGGAAACAAGCAAAGGATTGATTTCTGTCTTTCGCAAAGCATAAGGCAATCCTCCTGTTTTATTCTGCACTTTTTTTCTTTCTGATATTTCTGTAAACAGGTTGCTTATGTTGTAGCACGTCAATATGATACTTCTTACTATATGTGAATGAAAAAAATAGCGTGCTACAGCAAAATAGTGCCGACCTCAAAATATGCTATTAGCGTGCTATATCGCGCTATAGCGTGCTATTAGTGAGACTTTGCACACCGATATATTTAGCGAGTCCATTCTCAATATGCTATAGCGTGCTATTAGCGGCGCTATAGCGCACTATTTTTTCCAGTATTGTGACAGATACAGTAAGAAGGTATAAAATTTGGGTGTCGATGTTTAGTAAATTTCAGAGTGTGGCTTCACAATTCTAGATGTTGATATTATATGGAGATACGTTGCTTAAAGTTTCTAGCAGTGTATGAAGCATTTTCTGATCTGTGTAGGTAAGTTAACTACTCCCTCTGTCCCATAATATAAGAACATTTTTGACATTACACTAGTGTTAAAAACGTTCTTATATTATGGGACGGAGGGAGTAGTTGAGTAAGCATGTCAGCCTCTCACATTACCTCCAAACAGAGAGCTGCAGTCACTGTTAGTAACTTGAATAGGAACCTGTGTAGCACATGAGAGCTATAAATAGGATTAGAGATATGAGTCAAATCCCTCAATCTAACTTGCATCACATTATTTTTCCTTATAAGTAGGATTAGATAGGAATCCTACGTTAGTGGAATTGTAATGCAAGAAGTTGTTCCATTAGCAAGTAGCTAGCCAGCTACAAGCATACAATTGGTTTCTGTCTTTAGTGAAAACAAAAGATAATCCTCTCAAGAAACAGAAAAAAAGTAAAGCAAAAGATAAGGAATAGTATTGTTTGCTTTTATTCTGTCTAAGGTATTTGTGCATACACAAAAGCACGAGGCACCCCAAATGTTTTGTTGCAGCATGTAGCATGTCCTCTATATATTCCGCTCTCCGGTCTATCTAGCCAGCTTCTTGTGGTGTCTAAATGATCTATTTGGCTTCTCGTAGCTGCATATCTCTACATAGTATCAATTATTTCTCCACCAAGGTATGTAAAGCTCAGCATATATAATTACACATGTACTCAATCTGTGTGCCTGCTTCTTCATAGTTATGTAAGCTAGTTTTATCCGGATATAGATTTCGTGCACTCGAGCAAATGTGCTCTGTTTGCATTGACAAGAATAAAATAGTGAGTTTTGAAGCTTCAGAAAATTGCAAGAAAAATCTCATGCAGATATTTCAATAACCTATGTGTTTTCAAAGTTTCTGAGAAGACGAGTCCACACTAAAAAGACAAGCATGGGAGGCTGAAAAGCGTATTTATGTGCTCGTTTTGTTATTTTTTCACAGGCCACCAAAATACAAAATTTTGCAATAAAACTTGACTGTTGCACACAATGCCTAATGATGTACACGTGCAATGTTTTCTTTTGAAATTTTGTGGAAGCACAAGAAGTATATTTTTAGCAAGCTCAGGAGTGAGGCCATGCTCAACTTTAGGTTATTGGCATTTGTTCATTGCTCGAGGGATTCAGACGGATTTATTTATTTATTTTTATACAGGAAACAATCCACTACTCGAGGAATTCAGAGGGATACTTGCAGTGAGCATACTGGTCGAGGATAACCTGGAAATGGAATTAATCTAGAGGCTATAGATTCCATCATCTTGCGGTCTTGCCAATTCATCATGCGTACGGACGTAAGTTTACACGTACCGGTCACTTTTCGTTATGCCTAGCTTACAAAATATTTAGATTATTCTATGCTGTGTGCATCGATTGTGGTAAAATTTTATTGTAAATAAATTGTTCTATATGCCAGGGATTTATTTAGTTAATTGCTGCATGAATGTGTAGCCTTGCCCATCGCATCTTGTTTCATATATATACTGCTACTATGTATGTAGCTACTTTGAACTGGTGGTGATCACCGTTCTCACCGCTTCACATATCCATGCAGGTTATCAAGGCAGACACCATTGATGCGGCTGTTGAAGGAATTCTCAATGAACTCAAGGATACTAGTAGAAGAGAAAATTTCATCTACTTTGATGGCTGGGAGGGGCTTGGGGCATCTACCGTGCTGCAAGCTTTAGCCCAACGCTTGGCATCAGACGAGAAGACAAGGCCTCCAGGACTGCTGTTTGAGCAAGTAATCCACATTGACTGTTCAGAGTGGAAGACTACCAGAGCAGTGCAGAAGGAAATCGCTAAGCAGCTGAAGCTTCCCAGTCGAGTGATTGATATGTTTGACAAGCAAGACGAGGAGGAAGATTTCAATGGAATTACTGATCAAGGCTCTCGCACAGAGATACCAGAGGTTGCGGCAGAGATCGAGAGGAGCATACAGGGCCGCAGGTTTTTGTTGGTTCTTCACACTGGAAGCAATGAGGAGATTGAAATAGCTGACCTTGGTCTTTCTGTATCCGGGTACTTGAGGAGTAAGGTAATATGGACCTTCCAAGGCAGGTTTCGGATGGACTCCAGGATGAAAGACAAGGTCACAAAGAAGAGCAAAACTGATGTTCTTCTATCAGCTTTGCCCTCTGAGAGAGATCCAAAAGAGCTCTGGTCCTATCTTCTGCATGAAGAGTCTACACAAGTTGCTTGCAAGCATGGTATCAATCCTGCAATAGTTTTTGAGTGCTTCATGTATATGCTGAAGTTAAATTGCATCCGCGGTCATCTTGTCAACGCTGAGTATGATTTGGCTGCACATATTTGCAACTATTGGGTATGTGATGAGGTCATACAAGAAATCACAGATACTGGTGAAGCATGGCTAGTTGGCGAAGCTCTGCAGGGTGAGATCCAAATGTATATGGACCAACACTACATAGATTTTCCCTCTCACTTGCTGATGTATATTGAGAACATCCCACAGTACTGGACTTCACCAGCTTATGGATTTGTACTGGTCCCGACTGGAGTCATACCTAATGGAATGTTCCAACATTGTGACAAGCTTCGCGTCATAAAACTCAAAATGTGTAGCTTTAGCTTTTCATCACCTCCATTTCTCTGTTGCCGTGGTCTTAGATTTCTATGGCTTGACCACTGCCAAGACCTATGAAGCGCAAATGCCGAACAAAGGGCAGAGGAGGAAGACACCACTAGGTCTTGGGCATGCTTCCAAAGCCTGTGGGTGCTTGAATTGCGCTACACAGATTGTGAAGAGATCTTATCCTCAAGGGTGATGGATCTGATGACCCAGCTCAGGGAGCTAAATGTTATGGGAGCCAATAACTGGGACATGAGCCATCTGCAGGGACGGCTTCCTAACATTCGCAAGCTCCGGGTAACAAAGTCCTCCTGCAGGTTCAACAACAACATGTTCTCTGATAAGGAAAGCTTGGAACTTCTAGTTCTTCATGGAAATATCATCACACAAGGCATGGGAAGCTTATATGGGCCAGCAAGCAACAGTAGCCTTAAGAGTGTCACTATTGATGGATGTGTTGGGTTACAGGTTATATGTTTGAGGGGCTGCAAAGAATTGAATAACATGTTAATATGCTCTGAAGATTTCGAGGAGCTGGACCTGTCGGGCACAAGTGTGAAAACCCTCGACCTTAGAGCAGTGCCTCCTAGATCACTCCCCATGCGAATCATCCTGCTAGGCTGTGAGAAGCTCTGTGCAATATTGTGGCCACCGGAAATGTCGTCCGATTGGTGGCCGGAAGTGCTGCGCATTAGCACCACCTCACCATATACTTCAGCTTATGGAGGGGAGGCAGCACATGCACATCCACATACTGATCAATCCCTCCAAGAGCAGAAACAAGAACGTTTTAAATGGCGGGTTTCTCTCACAGATACAAGGCTCCTTAGGTCTCTTCCTCCCGTACTATGGTATGAAAATAACTCATTCTTGCATATCGATATGTGTACTGCAGTTACTGTCGGTCGTAGCAACATCCAGGGAACAAGCAGTGACAAAGTAGAGCATGTTCAACCACATTCAAGTACCATAATGGATTCGAAGTACACAGATACCTTGGAGGATGGCCCAGTTGCAGTGATGACGATGTGGGACTGCCCTAAGATATTTCCAGGGCGGAGGATCCAATGGACATGTTTCATAAAGGTTATCATTCATGGGCAAGGCAACGAACTCTTGGAGGATACTTTGCCTGATTTTACATGTCAGGCGGCTACATCGTTGCACGTGTACGATAGCCCTTCAATCATCAGTATCCCTGGAGTACAATGGAACAGGCTACAATGGTGCCAGGTTGAGAGGTGCCCCAGTTTACACACAGTCTTCAATGTTCCCCGGGGCAGTGTTGGGAACAGCTTTGATTATCTGGACACATTCTGGGCGTCCCAGCTGCTCTCTGCAAGCTATATCTGGGACAGGCCAGTTAAAAGTTACTTTAAATACTTGGAGTTCTTGCACCTGGACCACTGTC
This sequence comes from Triticum dicoccoides, assembly GCF_002162155.2. Classification (NCBI taxonomy): domain Eukaryota; kingdom Viridiplantae; phylum Streptophyta; class Magnoliopsida; order Poales; family Poaceae; genus Triticum; species Triticum dicoccoides. The sequence continues at coordinate 19,960,837 of NC_041391.1, forward strand.
CCAGGCTAGTACACGTGCTTCCCTTGTCCATATGGGGGAGAGACCGATCCTTCTCTAGACTGGAGACCCTCGAGATAGTGTATTGTGGTGATCTCATGGAGGTCTTCCCTTTAGACCCTCAGGTTCAAGAGGAGGTTCTAGTTTTCCCCAAGCTGAGACGCATCCACCTGCATGAACTTCCCGTGCTGCAGCGCATCTGTGGGCACAGGATGTGGGCACCGAAACTTGAGACCATCAGGATAAGGGGATGTTGGAGCCTTAGGCGCCTACCTGCCGTCGGACACAACACTAAGCCGCCCAAGGTGGACTGCGAGAAGGAATGGTGGGACAACCTTGAGTGGGATGGGTTGAGGATGTACCACCACCCTTCTCGCTACGAGCCGAACCACTCACTGTACTACAAGAAGGCTCAGCTGCCCAGAGGCACTGTACTCAGGTGAACTTTACATCTAGTTCCATCTGTATATATGTATGTTTTTCAGTATGTACACTGCTAATAAGCTTACTCTTGTGATGTAACTTGTTACTGCTCTCTTTTTTTCTACATAAAAAATCAGCCTTGTACTGTAAGTAGTATGTGTGGTTAATCAGTCATACATAACTGAACCTTGTTTGTTTGCATGCTGCAGGTAATCAATCTCCTCTGTGGATTTGTGTTGAGCTTCTTTCAACGCAATATGCATGATCGTCAAGCATGCAGTGCTACCTCCTACACAACAGAAGCTTTCCTGCCGTGTGACTCTGTTGCGTTGCCTTGTTCCCTGCTTGATTGGTTTGTTGTGTACTCGTTGCATATGTATTACCTTGCTGTGGCTGTGTGGCTTCCAGATTGATTTGATCTGATTTGGTTTGGTTTGGCTTGATCATCTTTGCTCGGAGCTCTTGAGGAACTGAGGAAGCAGAGTGAGCATTCAGCTTTTGCAGACCTGCATAACTGAAGCTTTCCTACCATGTGTGCATTGCTTGCCCTACTTACCACTTTGGTTGTTGGTTTGTGGTGTTGTCACTATATCTGCATTGCCTTGGTGTGGCAGTGCGGCTTCCAATTTGGTTTGGTTTGATCATCTTTGCTCGGAGCTTTTGAGCAATTGAGGAATAAATCAGAGTGAGCATTTAGCTTCTGCAGCGCGCATGAGCTCATGAGCCTCATCCTCTGTGTGTGGTGTTGTTTGTTACGGTATGAAGTTGTGGGATATGGACTGATTGTGATTTGTAAGCATAAACAATGATTATGATTTATAAGCATAAACAATGATGGTGATTATTTGTGTGTATGTGATGTTTTTTGTTGAGGTACGATTATGAATATTGTCACTTGTTCTGTGCTGATTGTAAGTAAGCTGGGACGTTGTTTGTTCCAATGCCAGTTTTATACATGCTCATTGTTCCATCCTGTATTTGGAGCTGATGTGTTAGCTGTTGTCACTTGTAAGGCTGGTTGGCTGGCTGGCAGTATTTCCTTTGCCCAGATAGAGGTATATATGAGGTCCATTTCCATATTGAACTCATCAATGGTCCTTAGTAGCTCAGGATTGCCCTTTCTTAATTACATGGTTACTCTGAATTTGGTGTTGTTTTGGGGCATTTAGTTTGTAAAATAATAATGGTGGAGAAATAGTAATACCATCTTTGTAATTTGAGAAACAGAGAAAGGACTAGGTCAAATCAAGAGGAAATAATGCAAACAGCTATGCTGTTGACGTCTGGAGCGGGGTTGAGGCGATGCGGTCGTTGGGAGCGGCGCGGTTCCGGTCCAGGCAAACCATCAGCTTTCGACCCAGTCTGTCTGCTGCCTGCAATTTCTGAATAATCCTCCTTCTCTGCTTCTTCTTCAGTTACCTTTGGGCTGCGACTCCGTCTCTGACTCTGCCTCCTTGCTGCTTAAAACTCGGGTTTCTACCGCACTGTTCCCACTGTATCATCATCTGAGTGCGCACGGGCGGCTTCCATATCATTGACATGCTATATATTCACTTCCTGGCAAGCAGAGGAACTGAAGATTTTTGAGCAAGACAACTTGAAGCTGTTAAACATATATGCGTGATATGGTTAGCGTGTACAGCAAGGAGAGGATCGCCACCGGAGGAGTAGTAGTTATACAGGATACTTTTGTACTTTTTATCTTGTTTTATCTCTTGTATTCTTCTCTCCCAAGATGTAATCTCTCCAACAAACCTGTACGCGTATTAGGGCTCGCACCCTTCTATTTAACACGCAACACGTCAGCCTGGATCGGCAAGACGTTTACCGCATTCGCACATGGTATACAGAGCAATCTTCTTTCCAAAACCCTAGCTAACCCATCTCCACCAAAGTGCGCAGCATGTCTTCCTCCACCTCCTCCTTCCAGCCAACCCTCAGCGGAGGAGTCACGGAGAAACTTTCCCGCACCAACTACATCCTGTGGCGAACTCAGATCACGCCGCAGCTGCGGGGCGCCGGCGTCTACCACTACGTCGACGGCACGTCGACCGAGCAAGCCAAAACCCACGTCACCAAAGATGCCGCTGGGAAAGAAACTACGGGGCCGAACCCTCTTCATCCGCTCTGGGTGAAGGAGGATCAACAAGTCCTTGGATAGGTACTTCAACACTTATCCAAGGAAGTGCTCGTCACGGTGACCGCTATCACCACGGCGCGCGAACTCTGGGTGGCGCTGGCGAGCATGTTCTCGTCGCAGTCACTCAGCCGCGTGAACAACATTCGCACGGCGCTGATCAACGCGCAGAAGGGCAACCAATCGGTGTCCTCCTTCTTCGCCGCCATGAGAGGGCTCGCTGATGAACTCGCCGCGGCGGGGAAGCCAATCCAAGACGACGAGCTCATATCCTACATCATCCATGGCCTGGATCAAGACTACCAGCCCCTCGTCTCCGCCTTGGACGCTCGCGTCACTCCGGTAACCCTTGATGAGCTCTTCGCTATGCTTAGCAATTTTGATCAGCGTATGGCGCAGTTTCACGGCTCCGGCGGCGGCTTCAAGTCCTCGGCCAACTCTGTCTCCAGAGGCCGCGGTGGCGGCTCTCGCTCTCGTCCCTCCTCTCGTGGCAAGGGGAGGTCTAGTGGCGGCGGCTCCTTCAACAACACTCGCGACGGCGGACGCTCTGGCAGCTCCAAAGGGCGCCGTGGGGGTGGCTCCAACAGATCGCGTCCGGACTTACCTCGCTGCCAAATTTGTGGCAAGCTCGGCCAGACGGCGAGGGACTGTTGGTACCGCTACGAAGATGATGATGGTGATTCCTCGCAAGACGAAGAAAAAATTGATGCCGCTGCCGATGGCTCCTACGGGGTCGACACAAATTGGTATGTCGATAGCAGAGCCACCAACCACATCACCAACGAGCTTGAGAAGGTCACCATGAAGGAGAAGTATCATGCAAAAGACCAAATCCACACGGCCAGTGATGAAGGTAGGGGCATACGTCACATTGGTCATTCAGTTTTTAATACCCCCAAACGAAAAATACATCTCAAAAGAATCTTGCATGTTCCTAGTGCCCACAAAAATCTTCTATCTGTTCATAGAATTGCTATTGACAATCATGTTTTTCTCGAGTTTCATCCTTATTTCTTTTTGATTAAGGATCAGGCAACGAAGAAAGTGCTCTATCGAGGTAGATGTGTTCGAGGGCTCTACCCGTTAATTCCGGAGTTTAGAAGATTCAATAAACAAGCTTGTGGTGCTATCAAGCTCTCGTCCACACGATGGCACGATCGTTTAGGACATGCCTCTTTTTCTTTGGTTGAAAAGTTACTTAGGAAAAATAAGCTCCCGTTTGTTGGTGAGCAAAACATTGAAACTATCTGTGATTCATGCCAGTGTGCTAAAAGTCATCAGCTACCATATCCTATATCTACTAGTGTCTCCACTAAACCTTTGCAATTGATCTTTTCTTTTGTGTGGGGTTCTGCTCCCTCCTCTGTTGGCAGACACACTTACTATGTAAGTTTTATCAATGACTATAGCAAGTTTTCCTGGATCTATCTTCTTAAGAAAAGATCCGACGTGTTTCAAGTCTTTAAAAACTTTGAAAGGAAGTTTGACAGCAAAATTATAGCTGTCCAATCCGATTGGGGAGGGGAATACGAGAAACTCAATTCCTTCTTCCAAAACATTGGCATATCACATCATGTATCCTGCCCACACGCTCACCAACAAAACGGGTTGGCCGAACGAAAGCATAGGCACATAGTTGAGGTCGGTTTGGCCTTTCTCGCAGGAGCTTCTATGCCCCTCAAATTCTGGGATGAGGCGTTTCTTACCGCTGTCCACATCATAAACATGCTACCTAGTCGTGTCATCAATAATGAAACACCTATGGAACGCCTTCTCCATGTCAAACCAGACTATACATCTCTCCGTGTGTTTGGCTGTGCTTGTTGGCCCAATCTTCGGCCGTACAATAATCGCAAACTCATGCTTAGATCCAAGCAATGTGCTTTTCTTGGCTATAGTGCTCAGCACAAAGGTGTCAAGTGTCTTGACATCTCGACTGGCCGGGTCTACATCTCATGGGATGTCGTGTTCGATGAGACCAAGTTCCCCTTTGCGGACCTACATCCTAATGCCGGTGCTCTCCTGCGCAAGGAAATCTTGCTTCTACCATCCCATCTCTCTGGCTATGATCAAGGGGGCATTACTAATTGTGATGATCATATGTTGACTAACCCTACTGATGGTCTTTATGAGTCTTGTGATGATGCAGAAAACAGCGGTGAAACAATCGCAGCAAATGGTGAAGAAAACAATGCAGCAGCTCCATATTTCACGTGTCCCAGCCTGAGCAACAAATCCTCCTCGGGATCTGGGCAGGTGCTGCTGCCGCGCAGCGCATCCACCTCGGGATCGGAGCTCTGCCACGGATCGGCTGCACCAGACCCGATAGGCGCAGGCGCAGGCACGCGTGCAGCCACGCCAGCCACAGGTGGGCGCACCGAGCAATCCGTGTCAGCCACTCGGCGGGCTTTGGAAGGCCGCGGAGATTCTCCCCATGCGCACCAATCGCCGCCAGACAGATGGCAGGCCGGCGCTGGCCTGGACCGCGCGTGACCTCAGGCCCAACAGCTTGTTTACAAGCGGTGGGTTGCGACTCGTGCGACGAGCGCGGGGACAGATCCTGTCGAAGCGGGGCCCAGGCCATCAGGAGGAGATGATGATGCTTGTCGGCCCAGATTTTCTGTGGTTGATTCGCCGCGTGCGTCACAGCTGGCGACCACAGAAGATCCCGACCCGGCTGCTACTACCGCCCACGCCGGTTCTGGAGCTGTGTTCGGATCCTCCTCGGGATCGGCAGAGGACTAGTCTGATCCAGGCGCGGGATCCTCTGCGCCGGGGGTCTCTGTAGTACCTCCTGCTACTCCACGTCGCACACGGCTACAACAAGGTTTAATTAAACCCGTTGATTATAAACATATTACAAAGTATGGAATGATCTGTTCAACAGGTGAACCAGGAGAACCCAGCACTCTTGAAGAGGCTCTTGGTGATGCACATTGGAGAAAGGCAATGCATGATGAGATTGTGGCACTAAGGAAAAATAAAACGTGGCACTTGGTTCCTCCAAGACAAGGTAAAAATCTTATTGACTGTAAGTGGGTCTTCACTAGTAGAAAAGGGGGCAATGGCCCAGGCAGGTTCAGCCCATTAGACCCGGTTCTGCCACGAACCGGGACAAATGGAGGTATTTGTCCCGGTTCGTGAGCCCAGGGGGGCGGCCGGGCCACGTGGGCCATTGGTCCCGGTTCGTCCGGACCTTTTGGTCCCGGTTGGAGGGACGAACCGGGACCAATGGGCCTGGCTCCTGGCCCACCACTATCGGTCCCGGTTGGTGGCATGAACCGGGACCAAAGGCTTCCCTTTAGCCCCGGTTCGTGCCACCAACCGGGACCAATGGTGGTGCCTATATATACTCCCTCGCGCAAGAGCAGAGCACAGTGCTCTATTTTTTCTGGCCGAGGGGGAGAGGGCTTGGTGGTGCTCTAGCTCACCTCCTATGCACACAAGGTGTTCGATGGAATGCCCGAGCCACACTACTTAAGGTTTCTCCTCTCCAAGCTCGACCGCCAAGCTCCATTTTTCTCAAGATTTATCTAGGTTTAGCGGTCTGTCACGCCCCGTCCCCGTCTTCACCGCCGTCGATCACCCGCGCCGATCTCATCGCCGACACCACCGTGGTGAGCCTCTTGTTCTTATCTTCTTTCTGAAAGGAAAAACATTCTTACTTGTATGTTTAGATAGATACTTGTATTATTTTCTTACTTTTATTATTGCATCTTATATAGTGCCATGGTTTTGGTATCCGCCCCCGTCGGCCCTCGTCCTGTCTATGATTCGGATGTGGTATATATTATCTTTTCATAACTATTGGTTCATTTATTGTTTATGAAAATTATGCCGACCAACGTGACATAGATTTTATTTATCTAGGAGGTTGTTCAACCAGAAATTCCAACCGACCCTATTGTCGAGAGGTTAAATTTAGTTGAAGAAGAAAACAATTTCTTGAAGGAAAAAATAAAAAACATGAGGAGGAGAAGATGATATTGGAGTTGCATGTTGCGGATGTCGTCGATGATCACAATATCAAGATGGATGCAATGTGCTTGAAGATGAGAAAGATTAGAAAATATGTCATTCATACCGAGGCTTGGTATCATTATCTCGTTGGATCAGTTGTTACCTTGGTTGTGATTATGATCGCATTTGTTTTCGCATTGAAATGTTTTACATTGTTTCAATGTATGGTTTAATTAATTTAGATGCTCTGCAGAGCTTTATGTTGTTAGATGAGAATTATGTATGTACTTTGGTTTTTATGTGATGATGAACTTCTATTAATTTGGTCACTTAATTATCTATTCATGATTTTCTGTAATGATTTTTGACACACTTAATTATATATAATGCACGCAGATGAACCGGCAATGGATGTACGGTGACAGACACACCTCCGAGTACATTAAGGGCGTGCATGATTTTCTCGAAGTGGCTGAGACAAACAAGCAGAATGGTTTTATGTGTTGTCCATGCCCTATATGTGGGAATACGAAGTCTTACTCTGACTGAAAAATCCTTCACACCCACCTGCTTTACAAGGGTTTCATGCCACACTATAATGTTTGGACGAGGCACGGAGAAATAGGGGTTATGATGGAAGACGGCGAGGAAGAAGAGTACGATGACAACTATGTGCCCCCTGAATACGGTGATGCTACTGAACATCAAGATGCACCAGACGATGTGCACGATGGTGCTGCAACGGGCGAAGCTGCTGAAGATCAAGAGGAACCAGACGATGTGCCCGATGATGATGATCTCCGCCGGGTCATTGTCGATGCAAGGATGCAATGCGAAAGTCAAAAGGAGAAGCTGAAGTTCGATCGCATGTTAGAGGATCACAAAAAAGGGTTGTACCCCAATTGCGAAGATGGCAACGCAAAGCTCGGTACCGTACTCGAATTGCTGCAGTGGAAGGCAGAGAATGCTGTGCCTGATAAAGGATTTGAGAAGCTACTGAAAATAATGAAGAAGAAGCTTCCAAAGGATAACGAATTGCCCGACAGTACATACGCAGCAAAGAAGGTCGTATGCCCTCTAGGATTGGAGGTGGAGAAGATACATGCATGCCCTAATGACTGCATGCTCTACCGCGGTGCATACAAGGATCTGAACGCATGCCCGGTATGTGGTGCATTGCGGTATAAGATCAGACGAGATGACCCTGGTGATGTTGACGGCGAGCCTCCCAGGAAGAGGGTTCATGTGAAGGTGATGTGGTATGCTCCTATAATACCACGGTTGAAATGTCTGTTCAGAAACGGAGAGCATGCCAAGTTGTTGCGATGGCACAGTGAGGACCGTAAGAAAGACGGGAAGTTGAGAGCACCCGCTGACGGGTCGCAGTGAAGAAAAATCGAGAGAGAGTACTGGGATGAGTTTGCAAAGGACCCAAGGAACATATGGTTTGCTTTAAGCGCGGATGGCATTAATCCTTTCGGGGAGCAGAGCAGCAATCACAACACTTGGCCCGTGACTCTATGTTTGTATAACCTTCCTCCTTGGATGTGCATGAAGCGGAAGTTCATTATGATGCTAGTTCTCATCCAAGGCCCTAAGCAACCCGGCAACGACATTGATGTGTACCTAAGGCCATTAGTTGAAGAACTTTTACAGCTGTGGAATGGAAACGGTGTACGTACGTGGGATGAGCACAAAAAGGAGGAATTTGACCTAAAGGTGTTGCTGTTCGTGACCATCAACGATTGGCCCGCTCTCAGTAACCTTTCAGGACAGACAAACAAGGGATACCACGCATGCACGCACTGTTTACTTGACACCGATAGTATATACCTGGGAAGCTGCAGGAAGAATGTGTACCTGGGCCATCGTCGATTTCTTCTGACCAACCATCAATGTCGAAAGAAAGGAAAGCATTTCAAAGGCGAGGCAGATCACCGGAAGAAGCCCGCCATGTGTACCGGTGATCACGTACTTGCTATGGTCAACGATTTACACGTAATCTTTGGAAAGGGTCCCGGCGGACTAGCTGTTCTGAATGACGCTGAGAATCACGCACCTATGTGGAAGAAGAAATCTATACTTTGGGACCTACCCTACTGGAAAGACCTAGAGGTCCGCTCTTCGATCGACGTGATGCACGTGACGAAGAACCTTTGCGTGAACCTGCTAGGCTTCTTGGGTGTGTATGGGAAGACAAAAGATACACCTGAGGCACGGGAGGACCTGCAACGCTTACACGAAAAGAGGGCATGCCTCCGAAGCAGTATGAAGGTCCTGCCAGCTACGCTCTTACGAAAGAAGAGAAAGAAATCTTCTTTCAATGCCTGCTCAGTATGAAGGTCCCGACTGGCTTCTCGTCGAATATAAAGGGAATAATAAATATGCCAGAGAAAAAGTTCCAGAACCTAAAGTCTCATGACTGCCACGTGATTATGACGCAACTGCTTCCGGTTGCATTGAGGGGGCTTCTACCGGAAAACGTCCTATTAGCCATTGTGAAGCTATGTGCATTCCTCAATGCAATATCTCAGAAGGTGATCGATCCAGAAATCGTACCAACGCTAAGGAGTGATGTGGCACAGTGTCTTGTCAGTTTCGAGCTGGTGTTCCCACCATCCTTCTTCAACATCATGACGCACGTCCTAGTTCATCTAGTCGACGAGATTGTCATTCTAGGGCCCGTATTTCTACACAATATGTACCCCTTTGAGAGGTCCATGGGAGTCCTAAAGAAATATGTCCGTAACCGCGCTAGGCCAGAAGGAAGCATCTCCATGGGCCATCAAACAGAGGATGTCATCGGGTTTCGTGTTGACTTTATTCCTGGCCTTAAGAAGATAGGTCTCCCTAAATCGCGGTATGAGGGGAGACTGACTGGAAAAGGCACGCTTGGAAGGGACTCAATAATATGCAGGGACGGATATTCTTGGTCTCAAGCACACTACACAGTTCTACAGAACTCTACCTTGGTGACCCCGTATGTCAATGAACACAAGAACAGTCTGCGCTGCAAACACCCGGAGCAGTGCGACGACTGGATTACATGACACATCAGGACTTTCAGCAGTTGGTTGGAAACACGTCTCAGAGGTGACAGCACTGTTTGTGATGAGCTGTACTTGTTGTCCAGGGGACCATCTTCGACTGTAATGATTTGAAAAGGATACGAGATAAATGGGAATACATTTTACACGATTGACCAAGATGAAAAGAGCACCAACCAAAACAGCGGTGTCCGCTTTAATGCAGCAACCGACAGGGGAAAGGACACATATTATGGTTACATAGTAGACATATGGGAACTTGACTACGGAGTAGATTTTAAGGTCCCTTTGTTTAAGTGCAAGTGGGTCAATCTGTCAGAAGGCGGGGTACAGGTAGACCCACAGTACGGAATGACAACAGTGGATCTGAAAAATCTTGGGTACACTGACGAACCGTTCGTCCTAGCCAATGATGTGGCACATGTTATCTATGTGAAGGACATGTCTACCAGACCGAGGAAAAGAAAAGATAAGGAAACGAATACATCATACGATGAGCCAAAGCGCCACATAGTTCTTTCAGGAAAAAGGGACATCCTGAGAGTGGAGGGCAAGACAGACATGTCTGAAGAGTATGAAAAGTTTCATGAAATTCCCCCCTTTAAAGTCAAGGCTGACCCAAGCATCCTGATAATCGATGAAGATTATCCATGGTTACGGCGCAATAAGCAAACGGCACAAGCGAAGAAAAAGTGAAGACTTTCTCCCGCAACTATTATGATGATATCATGCCAACTTTGTAACAGATGAGAATGATACCATTGTCCGTTTTGTACATGCACATGTTATGCCAACTTTTTCAGAGTTCATTTGAAAACTATGAATTTGAAAACCTCGCCAACCGAAGGGCGCTCACACCGGTTTATAAGCCCGTCCCTCTACGCCTTGTTGAGCTCACAAACTTGTGATTCACACAAATTTCAAAGAATTCAAATTTTATAAAACTAATGGCACAAACAGAAATTTTATAATTGTTCTAAAACAAATGGCACTAACAGAAAGTTTATAATTTTGGTGACCTAAAAGCAAAAAGAATTAAAAAATAAAGCAAAAAACCAAAAGAAAATAAATAATGCAGAAAACAAAACAAAAAAACATGAAAAAAAATAAAAATAGCAACAATAAGTATTTTGTTATAAGTAGAAACAAAATAAAATAAATAAAGCAACAAAGAAAACAAAAAAAGTGTTTCCGAATTTTAAAACTAATGGCACTAACAGAAAGTTTATATTTTTTTTAAAACTAAAAGCACTAACAGAAAGTTTACAATTTTGCTGACCTAAAAGCAAAAAGAATTAAAAATAAAGCAAAAAACCAAAAGAAAATAAAGAATGCAGAAAACAAAACAAAAAAACTTGAAAAAAAATAAAAATAGCAAC
>NC_041391.1:19972973-19975629 GCF_002162155.2 Triticum dicoccoides
GTCGCCTGGAGCTCCCCTGCTACGGGCTCGCCGTCGCCGCCCGCTCCTCGTCGCCGTCGCCCTGCCCCTGCCCCGTCCCGCCCCCGCGCGCCGGCGCCCTCGCCTGCCCCCGCGCTGTGAGCCGCTGCCCGGATCTTTTTTTTATTAGTTTAATTTTTTCATATATATATATATATAATGTTTATGCTCTATTTTTTTATTTTTATGCTCTGTTTTTTTGTGTTTTTGTTCATATGTGATGTATATGTGTATGTGGCTATAATGTATATGTGTATGTGAACAATGCAAAAGATAGTTTTTTAGAAAAATTAGGATTTTTTTCTGTTCATAGATTTTTTTGGTGATATTAATTATTGTAAATATGCAAATGTTTGTATATTCATATGAACAATGAATTAGGCAATACTACTATATGTATTTTTAAGAAGGAAGAAGAAAAGAAAAAGAATGAGAGGAAAAAGGAAATAAGAAGAGGAAGAAAGGAGAAGAAGAGGGGAGAGGAAGAAGAGGAGAAATAAATAAGAAGAAGAAAAAAGAAGAAAAAGAAGAGGAGAAGAAGAAAGGAATAGAGGAGAAGAAGAAAAAATAGAAAATTTCTATTTTTTCTTCTTCTCCTCTATTCTTTTCTTCTTTTCCTCTTTTTTTCTTCTTTTTTTCTTCTTCTTCTTCCTTCTTCCTTCTTCCTCTTTTCTTCCTTTTCCTTATTTTCCTTTCTCGAGGGATAAGAAGAAAAAGAAGAGGAGAAGAAGAAAGGAATAGAGGAGAAGAAGAAAAAATAGAAAAAAATCTATTTTTTCTTCTTCTCCTCTATTCTTTTCTTCTTCTCCTCTTTTTTTTCTTCTTTTTTTTCTTCTTCTTCTTCCTTCTTCCTTCTTCCTCTTTTCTTCCTTTTCCTTATTTTCCTTTCTCGAGGGATAAGAAGAAAAAGAAGAGGAGAAGAAGAAAGAAAGGAATAGAGGAGAAAGAAGAAACTTCAATACGAGGGGGGGTACCGATACCCCCTCCCCGATAACATTATTTTACCGTACGAGAGGAGCGAGGAGGAAAACGTGAAGATTGCGAAGACCGAAGAGGATGACTGGTTTCAAGTGTTGAAAGCAAAGAGACATCCACCTCCGGAGGAGAAGGTAGATCCGGTGAAAGCGAAGTGCACTCTGGCTGCCCTGACAAAACCACCCAAGTCTCCACCGAAAGGCAACTATGAGCGCATTATTGGAAAGGCATTTGCCGAAGCGGAAAGGTCGGGAAGTACAAAAAGTGATCAAAGGATGAAAGAATGACGAGCTGGGAAACAAATTGCCCAGCTCGGCGAACAACCGAAGCAATCGTGCCCCCCGCTCAAGGTGCCTGCTAGCGACATTGTCGGTCCAAGGATGGTGCCCGGTTATGGCAATCCTGCAGATTACCTGCCCGACGATGTACATTATGATTTCTTGGAGGTGCAGATACAAAGATACGAGTACGGGAAGCCTCTCGTCAAAGACGAAAGTTCTCTATCAATGATGATGCAAAGATTGCATGATTGGTACATGAAAACCTGCAGAGAGTCTAAGGGGAGGAGTACTTTGTATGTGAGAGTTAAAAAGGAGCATGACATCCTTGGAATTGAACTGTTGCCTATTCCATTTGAGGAGTTCTATCAGTTTTTCAATCAATTGGCCCTCGATAAATCAACGGTCACCTGCTACTGTCTGTAAGTAGTACTACTTCTGTCATTAAGTCTCTCTATATAACTCAGCTCTTTCATTGCATGTATTTATAATTATCCTCACTATATTATGCAGATTGAAGATCGCCGAATTGAAGAAAAGACAAGTGGGTGATATTGGGTTCATTAACACATATCTCATAGATGCAACTGAGGTTAAATATCGTGCCGAAGATACCGAGGCCAACTTGCTACGATCGTTGGAAATAAATGAACACAAAAAATATAATACTCTTTCCTTACAACTACAAGTGAGTGTTACTGTCTTGTGGCATATTCGGTTTCCCTTATTAGTCCAGGTTATAGTAATGTAATTGATGAGTTATGCATGCGTGCGCAGATTCCACTATATTCTTCTAGAGATTAAGCTTGAGCAGGGAGTAGTAACTGTCTTAGACTCGAGACGAAAAGATCCCAAGGAGTATGCGGACATGACTGAAATGCTCGAGAAGTAAGTTAAATCGATCATTATCCACCATATCAGCAACTTTGTTCATTTCTGATATCAAGTAATTGTTTTCTTTGTATGGCAGGGCTTGGAGAAAATTCACCAAAAAAGCTCCGGGACTGCCGAAGAAGCTGGAATTTAGACACCCGAAAGTAAGTACTATAGTAGCATGTTCCACGCATCTCCTAGTGATTCAAGCGCTAGTTTCATCAATACCATTTGGCATTCTTGCTTATCAGTTTGATTGACCTCTATTTCTTGTAAAGTGGTTGTGGCAGGAACCAGGGAATGATTTCTGTGGATACTACGTTTGCGAGTCCATCCGCCACACGACCTGTGAGCGGGGCTACTCTAACGAACAATATGAAGTGCGTAAATAACAATATTCACTATTTTATTTTATTACCATCATTTGTGTTGAGTTTCATTCATTCATATATATATATATATATATATATATATATATATATATATATATATATATATATATATATATATAT
>NC_041391.1:19975819-19981038 GCF_002162155.2 Triticum dicoccoides
TATATGTATGTATGTATGTATGTATGTATGTATTGACCCCCTTCTTAAAATTAGATGTTTCGGATGCGGGATGAACTCCTAGCACCAGATCGCATGCGAGCAATTCAAGAGGAATTGGCGGCATTCTTTCTTGACCACGTGATCGCTGAAGACGGAGAATACTATGTGGACCACGCGTCCGTATGTTAGGAGATTATATTTGTAAAAGGTAATTATTGTATATATGTAGCCTGTAGTGTCGGATAGATATACGAGAACTTGTTGTTCGACCAATCTCTCGGAGAAGGAGAGGTGGTCGATATCACTTCTCTCTGTATGCATATATGTTCATGACGATCTTCTGTTTGCTTACTAGCTAGCTAGCGTGTCTAGCTAGTCCTCTCTATACGTATGTATAGTACGTAGCGTCGACCAAGCACGGACAAAAGAGAGGACACTTCTCTCTATTAATTAGCTAGCTAACACAATATATGAAACACCTAAATTAACCCCCCAAAACCCCCAAACCCCCCCCCCTTTTAAAAAAAACAAAAACTCCAGCCACAGAAATGCTGACGCGTGGATGCCTATTGGTCCCGGTTGGTGCCACCAACCGGGACCAAAGGCCCTCCCGCCTGGGCTCAGCGGACAGGCCACATGGAGGCCCATCTGTCCCGGTCCTGGATTGAACCGGGACTAAAGGGTCAGGGCATTAGTACCGACCCTTTAGTCCCGGTTCATGAACCGGGACTAAAGGCCCTCACCAGCCGGGTCTATAGGCCCTTTTTCTACTAGTGCTTTAGGATAAAAAGGAAAGCTGATGGAACTATTGACCGTTACAAAGCTAGACTCGTTGCAAAGGGCTTTAAACAGAGATATGGTATTGACTATGAGGACACGTTTAGTCCAGTTGTTAAAGCAGCTACCATACATCTTGTCTTGTCCATTGCTGTGTCTAGGGGATGGAGTCTACGACAGCTAGATGTTCAGAACACGTTCCTCCATGGTGTTCTGGAAGAAGAGGTTTACATGAAACAACTTCCTGGGTTTGTAAATGCACAGGCACCACTTCATGTGTGCAAACTTGACAAGGCTTTGTATGGACTGAAACATGCTCCAAGAGCATGGTATTCTCGCCTCAGTAAAAAGATCCAAGCACTTGGCTTTATTCCTTCAAAGTCTGACACTTCGTTATTTATTTATAACAAGTCAAGAATATCCATATTTGTTCTCATTTATGTTGATGATATAATTGTAACAAGCTCATCTGATGAGGCAATAACATCACTGTTGAAGGACTTAAGTGCAGAATTTGCTCTCAAAGATCTAGGAGATCTACACTACTTTCTTGGTATTGAGGTTAAGCAACACAAGGATGGTCTTCATCTCTCTCAAGAAAAGTATGCAGCTGACTTAGTGAAAAAGGCTGGTCTGCAAAGTTGTAAGCCTGCACCCACTCCTTTATCTAGCACAGAAAAATTATCTCTTGCTGAAGGAGAACTTCTGGACTCAGAGAATAGTACAAAGTACAGAAGCCTGGTAGGTGCGCTTCAGTACTTGACATTGACACGACCAGATATCTCATTTGCTGTTAACAAAGTATGTCAATTCCTTCATGCACCTACCACAGTTCACTTGACTGCTGCAAAACGCATAGTGAGATATGTGAAAAATACATTGAGCATTGGTCTGAATTTTAGCAAATCATCCTCCACACTTATCAGTGTTTTCTCTGACTCAGACTGGGCAGGGTGCTTAGATGACAGACGCTCAACTGGTGGTTTTGCAGTGTTCTTTGGACCTAATTTGATATCTTGAAGTGCAAGGAAACAAGCCACAGTCTCTAGATCTAGCACAGAAGCAGAATATAAAGCATTGGCCAATGCAACCGCAGAAATCATACGGGTGCAGTCAATTTTGAAGGAACTAGGTATGAAAAACACTAAAGCTCCATGTCTATGGTGTGATAATCTAGGTGCTACCTATTTATCAGCAAATCCAGTTTTTCATGCTAGAACTAAATATATTGAGATAGATTTTCATTTTGTCCGTGAGAGAGTTGCAAACAAACTCTCAGACATTCGGTTTATTCACTCCCAAGACCAAGTTGCAGATGGTTTCACCAAAGCTCTTCCCACAAAAAGTTTTGAAGTCTTCAAGTATAATCTCAATTTGATGAAGTTGTGATTAAGGGAGGATGTTAAACATATATGCGTGATATGGTTAGCGTGTACAGCAAGGAGAGGATCGCCACCGGAGGAGTAGTTATACGGGATACTTTTGTACTTTTTATCTTGTTTTATCTCTTGTATTCTTCTCTCCCAAGATGTAATCTCTCCAACAAACCTGTACGCGTATTAGGGCTCGCACCCCTCTATTTAACACGCAACACGTCAGCCTGGATCGGCAAGACGTTTACCGCATTCGCACAGAAGCAACTCTGCTTGTCATCGCCGCCGTTTGTCCAGCGCGGGGCGGAGTGGGACGGTGCAGTTGCCGTCGGCTTGCCGCCGAGTATGTGGAGTTGGTGTATGCGCCGCCGAGTGAGTATGCAAGAGAGAATGGGTACTGAACGTCTGAACCTAGCCTTGTTGGAGAACTTTCATTCTCTAGGGAAAACCCTTCAATGTGTTCTCTCATCTGCCCAAAATGCCTGACGGTGAAAAATATAGGCTTGTTTCAAACCATTGGATCTGCTTATTTATTTCTGTTTCTTTCCCCATATTTACTGTTAAATCGTGTGCAAGTTGCAGCTGATAATGTGTGCTTAACCCTTTTTTGCAACCTGACCATGGCTGATCGACCAAGTTGCAGCTGATAATGTGTCTTTATCGGGTTTTTTTGCACCTATATTTCAGAATTCAGGACGACCATGGCTGATCCTCCAAATTTTCTGCAACCTGACCAGCTGATCTGTGTTCGTGTCACTTTCACGCAAAAAAAAAACATTTTCGCGTTCTTGGTAAAGAAAAAAACCGCAGTGATCTAAAACAGCACTTATTTGAGCACTAAATTTGTTCTTTTAAGATGGGTCCCAATACTTGTGTATTCCCAAGAAAGATTCAAGACACCCGAATGGCATGAGCAGAGATGAGAAGTCAAGGAAATGTCTGTATATGTATAGGTCTTTTTCGTTGCTGATAAATAGATAGACAGAGAGTACTGCTATAAACCTCAAATGTTCCCCCATTTCTTGAGCTCCTCACTGGCCTGGTTGTTAAAACATGGAGTAAATCAGCCTTAGAAAAGGGATTCTCTTTAACATGTTCAGGTTTGCAAATTATTACACAGGATTGGAAGCACACAAACAGTTCAACTTAAAAGAAGTACATGTTCAGATTTGTAAAATAAATAAATAATGGCTTTGTGCAACTTGAATCCGGATTCTTCATTCAAATACTCCTGGATTTGGCTAGCTCCAAAGACTCAAACATTGTTCAATTATTACCAATAAAAAATAATTCCATTTTCTATACATCATTTATAGTAAATTTTTGTATAAACTAGCACTTTCGTTATTTAATCTGGGTCATCTATGTGTAAATACTACTCCCTCCGTTCCAAAATAGATGACTCAACTTTGTACTAACTTAGTAAAGTTATTGTGCATGCTCAACCAGCCAAGTTTAAAATTGGAGTGAATTCAGACGGATACCACCAACACACACCCAAGGCAGGATACATAGGCGCCGAGCGCAGCAACACACACCCTAGCACTACAAGAGCCGCCGGGGGCATCATCCGAAGAAGTGACGTCGCATATGATGAACCGTGGGCTTCAAGACGGTGCCTTCAGGAAGGATATGACACCGGAGCGTCGCCACCGCCCGATCCGAGGATCAGAGTTTCCCCTGGAGCACCATGACGGGCAGTGATAGCCGCGACGACGCCTTCAAGAAGGGAGTGATCTTCGCCGTCGCCAGTCCGTCCGAAGATAGAGTAGGTTTTCACCCCGGCCAACATTCACCGCCACTGAACGCCACACCCCAGCTACCACGCCGCCCACATTGCCGTGGTGGCCGGGCAGCACCGAGACACGAGCTCTGCCCATGAGCACCGCGCCACCACCACCAGGGCCGCCGCCCCGGATTCCAAGACCTTGACACCAAGTCCCCCGAGCCCCACCGCTACCCCCACCACAGAGACGGGCAGAAAGGATCCGCCTTTCACAACCCTGGCCAGTCCCAACGCCGAGACCCAGTAGGCCGGCCACAACAAGCCTCCGTCGAGCCGTCCTGCTACACCAGGCGCGAGACGAGCGCAGTCTTGCCGCCGGGAGCGAGATGGGCCGGTCCTACTGCCGGGGGCGAGACGAGCGCAGTCCTGTTGCCGGGTGCGAGATGGACCGGTCCTGCTACCGGGCGCGAGACCAGCTCGGTCCTACGGCACCGGGTGCGAGACAGATGATGGACCACCGCTGGGAGAAGGCCAGCCCTCCAGAGAGAGAAGCGAACGGACGCTGAGAAGAGGGGGTCGAAGGCCGAACAGGCAGCCTACAGACGGGCCGACGCCAGGAAAATCTTGCCACCGCCGCAATCAACCTGCCACCACCACATCAGCCACCGGGCACGCACCCCGCAGCCACCGCCACTGCGTCGCCACCCCGACCAGCCGAGGGGGCCTCGGTCAGGGCCGCCGCCCGCAGCCCTAGCCTTCGCGGCCCGCGCCGCCGAGAGGTCAGATCCGAAAGAGCCGCTGCGGCCGTCGTCTCCAACCTCCGGCCCGCCACCGCCACCACCACGCCGCTGTTACCTCCGTCGAGACGCACGAAGCCCCAGCCAACCGCAGCCCAACCCAACCGGAGCCCGCGGCACCGAGGCGCGGCAGGATCCATCACGAGATGCAGCCAAACGCCCCCACAGTCCACACCACCACTGCCGCCGCCACGCCCGCCCCCTACCCCAGCAAGCAGTCGGGAGGAGAAGGCCGTGGGACAAGCTGTGCGCAGCCCCGTCCAGCCGACATGCCGCCGGTGCCAGACCCGCCCAGATCTGGGCACACGCGACCCCCGCGCCACCGCCCGAAGGACACCACCCCGCAGCCACCGCGCGTCGACGGAGCCTCAAAACGCCTCCACCCACCGCCACGCAGAGGACCGGCCGCTCCGCAAGCCCGCCACCGTGCCGCCGGGCCCCACGGCAGCCCGACGCCCCCGCGCGCCGTTCGGACCCGCGTCCTGAGCCGCACGCGCCTGGAGGGAAGAGCGCCCCGCCGCCACCTACGCCGGCCGGGCTTTGCTC
>NC_041391.1:19981198-20007713 GCF_002162155.2 Triticum dicoccoides
TGGTGGAGGGAAGAGAGATCGGGAGGGGAGGGCCTGAGTCGGGGCTAGGGTTTGCCCCCGGAGTCGCTCGCGAGAGCTGCTCGGGGGGAGGGGGACACACCATGTGGAACTAATTTGCCCCCATTCAGTTAGTTTCTTGGTGAGGTGATAGTTAAGTACGACTAAAAACCTGAAATTTATCACCCTATGGCGTAAATCAATCTTAGGGATTGTCTTCTGTCATGCTCAAATCTACCATTTCAGTTAGTTTCTTACAGGGTCAAGGAGAAGTGACAATTTTCTAGAATTGACCATGTACTGTTTCTTTTAGCAATTAGCAGGAAGATTGGACAGCAAACAGACAGCCTTGCAATCTTTTATCTTTTATCTTTATCTTTAAATCCTGCAGTTAGCCAGGCACAAGCAAAGAATTGATTTCTGTCTTTAGTGAAAGAAAAAGGCAATTCTCTGAATGAAAGAGGAAAAAGGAAAGCAAAAGGAAAAGGTATCACCACTTTCTTTTATTCTGTCTACTAAGGCATCTGTACACACACACACACACACACAAGCAAGAAGCACCCAAATATTTCATCGCCGAAATATTTGGCTTCCACTTTGGCTCTTCAATCCGATCATCTTGTAGTGGCACCTGAACAATCTATTTGGCTTCTCTTGAGCTACACTTCCAGCTGTTCAACTTAAGCAAGGTATGAAACTAGCTCACCTCACATGTGCTCGATCTGTCTCCCTGCTTCTTCAGGTTTATGTAAGCTAGCTTTATTTATTGCTTCTGCTTGTATATCAATGTATACAGGAAGCCAAGAAATTGCTGAAGAGCTGACCGGATCTTAAGCCCAAAATGGAATCAATCTAGAAGCTATACCTCGACGGATCTGACCAGTTCACTATGCGTACAGAGGTAGTTTACCACTGAAAAAAATCACCTTTAATTCCATCCTGCATGACTTTTTTTTAACATCCATTTTAGCCTAGTTTGCAAATTATTTAATCGTGGCAGATTTTGGAATCAAGTTTTGTATATGTCAGCATTCAACACGATCATGTATGTGTATCTTTTTTACATTACTAGGCAAGCTCCGCTGGAGTTAAAAAACAATTAATCGTCCATGAATGTATTGCCAATAGTCCAATACTATCACTCGACCTATGTAGCATATCTCTCGAAGCTATAAGTACGATTAGATAAATGAGCCCTATTTGACAACATAACTAGTAGGATTGAATAACCTGCTGGAGTACATGGGATTCCTTTTTGTTTTGAGCAGTTCTCGCACTGATTTATATAGGAACGCTGAGCAAGTCGACCTCACATTGCATTAGGGAGCAAGAAGCCTTGTAGTAGGACTCTTACGCGAATCCGTATAGCTCATCTCTCCTAGCTATATGTAAAGTTGAAAATAAAGAGAAAAGCACATCCCACAACATAACTACGAGTACATCCCAAATCTGGATGTCCTACTTCACAGTTTATTCAATTCAGATGGCAAAAGTTTTTCCATTATCTGGAAGACTGGACGGTGTGCAGACAGCCTTGCAATCTTTAATCATTGTCTTTAAAACCTGCAGCTAGCCAGCCACAAGCAAAGAATTGATTTGTGTCTTTAGTGAAAGCGAAAGGTAATTTTCTCAGTGAAAGCGAAAAGGGAAAGCAAAAGTTAAAATCCTACTGCTTGCTTTTATCCTTCTAAAGCATCTAATATGCACAACAAGCATGTAGCACAACAAAATTTTCTTCTCAGCCTATAGCATGTCCCTCTTTTGCTCTCCAGTCAGGCTATCCTGTTGCGCCTGAATGACCGATTCGGCTTCTATCTGGCTACAGACTCTCTACAAACTTCAACTTACCCAAGGTACGTAACTAGCTCACCTCACATGTGCTTCATCTCTCTGCCTGCATCTTCAGATTTTCTTAAACTAACTTTGTGTATTGCTCCTGCTTGTATATGAATGTACACAGGAAGTTAGCAAATTGTTAAAGAGCTGAACGGCTATAGATCGACGTATCTGACCAATTCATTATGCGTACGGAGGTATCTTTGCACTTAAAAACCACCTTTCATTCCATTCCGCGTGTTATATATATTTTACATCCATTTGAGCCTAGTTTGCAAAAATATTTAATTGTGTTATATTTTGGGGCAGAGCATTATATATGTCCGCAGTCAACATGTTTACTCGTCAATTTGGATCATGTAATTTACTACGCATGTTGAATTGGCGGCATTAAAAAAAAACAATTAGGCATGCATGAGAGACCTGCCAAAAAATTTTAGCTTCAGTTTTCAATCCATCATAGATAGAAAACAGTCTCTCATCAGGTCAAGCGGCTCTCGCCCCCGCGTCGCCCCCGGGCGACACGGGGGAACCCTAGCGCCCCCGCCGCCAGGTCCCCCTCGCCCCCTCCCTCGCTACGCCGATGCTGGAGGGGCCGCCGGCGAAATCCGCGCGCGCCCCAGGGAAGGTGGCGGCGGGGCGTTTCCCCTCTCCGCGGCATTGTGCGCGCATGCGCTGCCTGCCTCGCCTCGGGCGCGCGCGAGATTCAGGGCCGCGGGAGTGGCTACAACGCGGGGAGAGGCCGGATCATGGCCGGATCTAGCTTCTCCGCCCCCGTTGGCCGCCCTCGATGGGGCTCGGTGGCTTCGTTCCGGCGGCCAGTGAGGGCTGGATCCCGGGGCGGCAGCCCCGGACGGTGGAGGATGTGTCGGCGGCTGTGGTCTTGCGATGGGCGACACGGCGGCCGCGGTGGTGGACGATCTGTGCGCAAGATGCTTGATGGAGGCCATTGGAACAGATATGGGTGAAGACCTGCTCGCGGCTGCTGCCGAGACCGGCGATGGCGGCACTATTTGGTGCCGTTCCCTTGTTGAAGGCATCACTGTTGAGAAGTTCCAGGCCACTATCTGCTACCTCCAGGGAAAACCCTAGATCAGTAGATCGGATGACGGCGGCATTATTCTGTCGTTTCCCTCTTGTGGCGTCATTCTTGAAGGTGTACACGGGCTCGAGGGACCAGTGGATGGAATAATTGGTGGAGCGGTGTTTCTTCCTGCACATTAATGGTGGCGTTTCTCGGCGGCGTGGCACAGTGGAGACTCGGCGCCCGATGTGTGGCGAGGGACTCGTGCAGGAGGGTGATGTCATCAGGCGTCGTGGTGGCGTCGATGGCAGAGAGGCCGGGAAAGATGGTGCAACAATACAACACTGAAAATGGATTGGTGGCAGGTGGCTGCGGTGGCCTCATACCCGGAGGCATCCTGGTTGAAGAGTGCGCCGGATTGGTAGGTGCCCCATACCCGGTAGGCGTCCTGATTGGGACCTCAAGTCTTAGATGTTTAGGTTTGGCTGCGATTTCTATTTGGTATTAGGCCCAGACTATCAACGCCCTTCATCAATTGGATAGGAGTAGCGACAATTGTTGCTTATACGATGGCTTTAGTCTTACTATTATATGACTTTGTAAGGTCTTGTGAGAATAATTAATAAAGTGGTCGTATGCATCGCGTATGCATCGCCCGGATGCAGAGGCCGGGGGTCCTCCTCTTTTTTTAAAAAAAAGAGAGAATTGCCAGTACTCCATCGGTCCATTACCATCAGTCGACTTATTGCGTGTCTTAGTAGTAATTAGTTAGTACTATAAGTTAGTGGACTGTGCTTGGGTACATTTCACTAAAAAAAACTCAAAAGGATATATAGGTAATAACTTTTCTTTAACCGATCACGATTTTCTCTAACCCCATCGTTCCAAACATGGAGGGCCGTGTATAAGAAAGATAACTCAACGGATGCAAGCCCACAAGTACTAATCACGCACGCATCGAATGAATCGGATTAATCTGCTCATTCGCTCCTCCAGTGACATACTCCCTTCAATTTGAACTAAAATCACAACGAGTAATTCGAAACGGAGGGAGTACATGAGGTTACCAGCCTGCCATAAAGGAATCAATTCATGCATGTCTAGTCCAGCAACAGCGGCACCTAGGAACCGATGTGACAGCCTGAACTCCGTGACCCCGTGACCTGATGACCATGTCAATCGTAGTGACCCGTGAGATGAAAAACAGCCGCCCTTTCCTGTTAGTGCCCCCGACTCGCTTCATTTCTCTGTCCCCTTACAGTTTGTAATAAGTTCTTCTCTAGGTTTGCTACCGCTTGGACGGTGTGGGAAAAAGACTCTGTATTTTCTTTAAGAAATTATTAATGGAAAGGGGCGAGGCCGGGTTGGATTAGGTAGGAGACCACGACATAGTGACCGCCACGACTGACACAAGATAAAATCATTTTTGACTATATTACCCTTTTAACTGATCTGCATAGAAAATCATAAACTTTACAAAGCATTGCCCTTAGTTTGAACTTTGAACCGATTCTCTCCTCACCACGGCACATGCATGCAGGTTATCAAGGCGGACACCATTGATGCTGCCGTTGAAAGGATTCTCAATGAGCTTGGGAAAGACACTAGAAGAAGCAACAACAAAGAGAATGCCATCTACTTTGATGGCTGGAACGGACTCGGGGCATCTGCCGTCCTGCAAGCCGTAGCCAAACGCCTCGCCATATCAAGTGAGCTGCTGGCGAGGTCTCCAGGGCTGGAGTTTGAGAAAATCATCCACATTGATTGCTCAAAGTGGGAGAGTAGAAGAGCAGTGCAGAAGAAAATCGCAGAGCAGCTGAAGCTTACTGATAAGGTGATGGAGATGTTTGACAAACAAGATGAGGAGGATGATTTCAACGGGTTAGACCAGTGCTCCCGTGGTGAGATAGCACAAGTTTTCACAGAGATATATCAAACCATAGAGAATCGCAGATTCCTGGTGATCCTGCATAATGGAGGCAACGAGAAGATTGATATATTCAATTTTGGCCTTTCTCTATATGGATATGCCAATAGCAAGATCCTGTGGACTTTTCGAGGGAGGTTTCGGCTTGACCCCAAGGTGATAGACATTGTGAAAAACAGCACGACAACACATGTTCTTCTTTCAGCTTCAAGAGATGGGCGCGATAGGCACGAGCTTTGGTCTTATCTAGTGCGTCAGGAGGCTGCACAAGTTTCCTACAATATGCATGGCGATGGTGTCATTATTGATTCAACAATTGCTGGCGAGTGTGTCTTGTATATGCTGAAACAATACTGCATCGGTTCTCCCGTTGTTGACTACGACTAGGCTATCCACACCAGTAACTATTGGGTGTGTGATGGAATTATTGCGTTTACAGATATTGACAAAGCGTGGGAAGTTGGTGATATACTACAGCGTGAGGTGCGCTTGTTGAATATTGACAATCGACTCAGTAATGATGAATCAATAATATTGCTTTCCTCTCACTTAGCAAGCTCTGCTGAGGGCATGCCATACTGGATTTCAACAACAACATGTGGATTTATACTGAGTCCTTCTGGTGCTATTGCCGACAACATGTTTCAACACTCGCACAGGCTCAGGGTCCTCGAGCTCTCAAGGTGTACCTTTAGTTTCTCATCGCCTCCATTCCTCTGTTGCCACAGCCTGAGATTCCTGTGGCTTGAGCACTGTGAAGACCTCCTAGCGAGAACAAGCACTGCAGATCATCACCAAAGAGATGCAGCAAAGGAGTTAGACAACAGCACCATGGCATTGTGGGAATGCTTCAAAAGCTTGTGGGTACTTGACTTGCGTTACACGCATTGGGGTCAGATCTTGTCTGCACAGATGATGGATCTCATGACCCAACTCAGGGAGTTAAACGTGATGGGAGCCAAGAACTGGGACATGAGCCATCTGCGGGGACGACTGCGCAACATTCGGAAGCTTCGTGTAATGAAATCCACCTGTTGCTTCAATGACCATGTGTTATCAGAAATGGAAAGCATGGAGCTACTAGATTTTTCGGAAAATAACATCATACAAGGAATGACAAACTTATCAGGGCCAGCAAGAAACAATAGCATCAAGACTATCACTATTGGTGGATGTGATGGGTTAAAAGTTGTCACTTTTAGGCACTGCAAAGAATTGAAGAACCTGTTCTTGAAAGGATCTTTAGGGAGTCTCGATAAGCTGGAACTCTCAGGCACAAGAGTGAAAACCCTCAACCTGTTAGGAGTGGAAGCCAGATCACTCCCCAAGCAGATAATCCTGCTAGGCTGCGAGGAGCTCCGTGCAATATTATGGCCATGGAGTATGACAAAGAAAGGGCTGCCGAAAGTGCTGCACATTGACACCACATCTCCATCAGCAACAGCTTACAGAGGGGAGGCACCACTTGTGCATCCACATGTTGATTTATCCCTCCACCAGCAGAAAGAAGACAATTTTATGGGTAGATGGCGGATTTGTCTCACAGATGCAAGGCTCCTTAGGTTCCTCGGTCCCGTAGAAAGTTTTTAAAAAGAAATATCCATACATATTGATATATGTACTGCAACTGTTGTTTGTGGTAGCAACATCGAAGGAACAAGCACTAACAAACTAGTGCAAGTCCAACAACATACAAGCATCTTAATGCACTCGGAGTACAGTGATGCCTTTAGGGATGACCCAGTTGCAGCAGTGATGATGTGGGACTGCCCCAAGATATGGAAGTCAGTGTGGACCGAATTTACATGTTTCATAAAGGTGATGATGCACGGGCAGGTCAACAGACTATTGGAGGATGCTGCAAGTGCTAGTACTAGTGATTTATTGTTGCCGAAATTTATATGTGAGTTGGTTACATCGCTGCATGTGTATGATAACTTGACCATCACTAGTATCCCTGGACCTCCCCAAGGATTAGGATGGGGTAACCTAAGATGGTGCCGCGTGGAGAGATGCCCTAGGTTACACACAGTCTTCAATGTTCCCCGTGGCACTAGTGTGTACAGTTCTATGTCTCTTGGCACATTATGGGCGTCCAAGCTCCTCTCTGCACTTTCCATCTGGGACATGAAAGTTGAACAAGGTGAATTGTGTTTCCTGATCTTGTTGCACCTGGACTACTGCCCCAGGCTAGTACACGTGTGCCCCTTCTCCATGTTGGGGACATACACATTTGTTTGGCTGGAGACCATTGAGATAGTGTACTGCGGTGACGTCAGGGAGGTATTCCCATTGAGCCTTGAGCTTCAAGAGCAGGATAAAATTAGAGAATTCCGCGATCTGAGGCGCATCCACCTGCATGAGCTCCCCAAGCTGCAGAGCATTTGTGGGCGCAGGATGTCTGCGCCAAAACTCGAGACCATCAAGATCAGGGGCTGCTGGAGCCTCAAGTGTCTACCGGCCGTCGGACGCAACACCAAACCACCCAAGGTAGACTGCGAGAAGGAATGGTGGGACAACCTGGAGTGGGACGGGATACAGAAGTACCACCACCCTTCCCTCCGAGCCAAGCCACTCGCTGTACTACAAGGCCCAGCTGCCCCGAGGCACCGTACTCTGGTGAGCTTTACATCTAGCTAGTTCCATCTGTACGTATGTTCCTCAGTATGTACACTGTGAGCTTACTCATTGTTGGTTTATATGTTGCAGGTAATCCATCACTTCCAGGGATTGATTTGTGCTTCTTGCAACTCAATATGCATGATCCCGAGGCATGCAATGCTGCTTGCCCTGCTTCCCGTTTGATTGGTTTGTGGTGTTCTCTCTACACAACATATGCATTGCCTTGGTTCGGCAGTGCGGCTTCCAGTTTGATTTGATATTTGGTGTGATCAACCTTTGCTCGAGCTCCTGACAAATTGAGGAATAAAGCAGAGTGGGCGTTCAGCTTCTGCAGCTTGAGCCCCGGAGTGCTCGTGCTCATTCTGTGTGTGTGTGGTAGTGCTTGTCACAGTATGAATTGTCAGGTATGGACTTGTTGTAATTTGTAAGCGTAAACGATGATGGCGATGATTTGTGTGTGCGGTGTTGTTTGATGTGATATGGTTATGAAATACTCAGCCATGTGCTGTTTGTTCCGGTGCCAGTTTTGTACTCCCTCCGTCTTAAAATACTTGTCGGATAAATGCATAAATATGGATGTATCTAGAACTAAAATACGTCTAGATGCATCCATCCCTCCGTCTTAAAATACTTGTCGGATAAATGCATAAATATGGATGTATCTAGAACTAAAATACGTCTAGATGCATCCATTCCTCCGACAAGTATTTTCGGACGGAGGGAGTATATGCTCATTGTTCCCATCGATCGTGTACTAGTTGTTGTCACTTGCTAGGCTGGCCAACAGTATTTCCTTTGACTAGATAGACAACTTGAGGCAACTCTAATTGTCGTCGCCGCTGTTTGTCCAGCGCGCGTGGGATGGTGCAGTTGTATGTCGAGGAGGTGTATGTGTGGGCAGAGTGGGTGCTGAACCTAAGCCTTGTTGCAGAACTTTCATTCTGTCAGGCCCTTCAATGTGTTTCCTCATCTGCTGAAAATGCCCTACCTACGGTGAAAAATACTACTCTACTTGTTTGCTCAGCAAGTACTCCCTCCGTCCGAAAATACTTGTCATCAAAATGAATAAAAGGGGATGTATCTAGATGTATTTTAGTTCTAGATACATTCTTTTTTGTCCATTTTGATGACAAGTATTTTCGGACGGAGGGAGTATTGATTAATCCAAACCATTGGATCTGCTTGTTGTATGGTCTATATTTACCTGTCCTTACCGTAAAAAGCCTCGTGTTCAACGTCATCTCGCTACTGTAAAATTATGTGCATATTTTTTTATTATTCTTTCTGCATATTTACTGTTAAATTATGTGCAAGTTGTAGCTGATAATGTGTGCTTAACCGTTTTTTTGCAACCTGACCACTAAGTTGCAGCCGGTAATGTGTGCTTTACTGTTTTTTGCACCTATATTTCAGGTTCAGAACGACCATGGCTGATCCACCAATATTTCTGCAACCTGATTGGCTGATTTGTATTATTGTCACTTTTTTGGCTGATTCAGAACGACGCAAAGAAGAAACATTTTTGCGTTTTTGGCAAAAGGAAAATGCAGTAGAGCAATTGTTTTAGCACTAAACTTGTGTCTTCCCCAAGTAAGTTTCAAGACACGCTTCTTAGACGAGGAGGGAAGTCAACGAAATATCTGTATCTGTATATGTATAGTATAGGTCTTCTTTCCTCGCAAAATCTTTATCTTTACTTAATAATAAAGCACTGTGGGTTTCTGTCGTCCGTCACCCCTATTTGCAAAAAAGTCCCTGCAGTTTGTTGAAATCAACCCGCAGTCCATTTTGAGTCATACCGAACCTTTTTTTAGTTTTCTCAGAAACCCCCCTGAGATTTTAGGTAATCAACCCGCCGTACATATTTAAGTCATGCGAATCTTTATTTTGGTGTTTTAACAGAAAACCCCCTGATCTTTCGGTTAATCAATCCGCAGTTTATCTAAAACAAAATTATCCATATCTTTTAAATCGTAACTCCGATTTTAACATAGTATATATGAAACTTGATTAGAAAAATGTGTAGAATCCAAATATATTGTTACTTTTAGCTATTAAATATTTCTAAACTATTAATTTGGATGCAAACATAATCTATAGTGCACGGTCTGGGTTTTTTTTCGCACTGGCGGCGATCCAAATTGCAAATAAACACACATTAAAACCAGATTGAGAGGGAAAAAAACATTGATAACCACGCATGCACAACTCTGGAAAACCTCACGGGAAAAAACAACATTTTTCTCATCTTATTCTCAGTGATTGTGTGCGTGCGAGCGCGCGCGTGTGTGTGTGTGTGTGTGTGTGTGTGTGTGAGAGAGAGAGAGAGAGAGATGCCTTAGGATTGACCACATTCAAATGCGTTTTCGTTGTGTGAGCATTGAGACCACCGCCAGGAACACAAATGTGATGCAATTTTAAAATAAAGAACGTCTACGTATCAAGGTCTCAAGTCGTGGTTATTGGGTTAAAAGCGTGTGTGTTTTTCTATCCCGTTGCAACGCACGGGCTCTTTTACTAGTAAAAAATAAAAAATAGTATAGGTCTTCTTCTCCTTCCGTCGTGTCAGGAAAATCGCAACTCATCCGTCGCGCAGCCAGCCAAATTTCCAAGCCTTTACATTACGGCCCACCAAGCAGAAATATCTAGGAAGTCCATCATGTTTTTTCTTTTCTTTCGTGTTTGCAAGTGTCAACAGTATTCGTTTCGTTCTGCTTCGCAGCTGGTTCTCAGCACTGCAACATCAGACTTGGAAACATATTACTGACATTTGTTTATTTCCCATTTCCTATTGGAAAAATAAACCAACATTTTTTTAAATGTGTGAGCACTTTTATAAATACATGAACATGTATTAGAAATACGTGATCACATTTTGAAATTTACATGAACATTTTTATAAATGCACGAAAACTTATTTGATTATGTAATTTATAGAAAAATACATGATAAGTATATTTTATTAAAGTATGGATATTTTTTAAGTACACAATGAACATTAGTAAATGTACAATGAACAATTATTTAACAGGAGATACAATAATTTTATAATACACCATGAACCATTTTACAAAAACAAGATGAATTTTTTTTGATATGCAGTGAACATTTATTAGTACACGGTGGACCGTTTCAGAAAACACTATGAACCTTTAGAATACTAACATTTTATAGTACATCTAACCATTTAATCACCAGGAACAACTTTTAATATGCGATTATTTATTGGATGTACACATTGAACATTTATTAAATATAGGAACATTTATTAAATATGTCACGAACCTTGTTGAGGGTGAACATCCTAGGTGAGCCCCGTGGGAGGTGGGCATAGCCCGCTCTGAGGAAGGCGCGGGTGAGCTCGACGGACCCCCTCTACCTTGAAGTCGCCCACACACGGAGCTCTCTCTCGACGAGCACGCCCGGTGGGTACCGCAGTTCCGGCACGACGGACGAAGGAAGGTCGGCCCGTTGTACTGCATCTTCACTTGGTCGCCTGGAGATGGCTCGGTCGCTTGGGTGTTTGAAGTTGGAGAGAATGGATCTGGCTTTTGGGTGGTGAGTGGGAGAGGAAGGAGAGGCACCCCATTTATAGGCATGTGGGTGGGAGAGGAAGAGAGAAGGGATGAGAATGGTTCGTGTGTGAATCCGGACGCGTATGTGTATCCGTTACATTTTGGAGCCTTAAATTTTTGCCCGGAAACGATGCATGGGGCGCACGCGTACATTTAAATCACTGCACAGGGAAGCTCTTTGACCGGGCGCGTGCATCTGACTCGCTGCCGTATCTGAACCACTGGCATAATCTGAAACAATGGCCTAACACTGAATCAATACGTGCATGGCCACAAAGCTCGCCTCGCTCGCATGCATGCACGTCCGCCTTCTGCGCATGCAAACCCACGTCGCCGCCTTTCCCATGCATGCAGGCCCGGAAAGGCTGAGACGGGCTATTAACTGCAGTCTCAGGCCCAGACAGCAAGGCGGCCCAACGGTCCATCCAGCGCGCCCGGTACTTACTGAAAAAAAAACAATCTCCCACCAAACAGATTGCATCTCGCGTATTGCCTCCTCCTCCCCGCAGATTCCTTGTAGAAGGGTTAGATCGACGGTCCTTAATCGCCGCTAGGGTTAGATGGACGGTCCTCGTTCAGCGCTAGGGTTAGTGGGGTTTGGGAGGGGTTTGGAGTAGTCAAAGATAGGTTTGACCAGATTTCAAATGAGCATAATAAATTAAATAAAAATCAGAAAAATGAAAAACATGCGCACATAATCTTTTTATGTCATATACTAATGATTTAAGTTGATAAAAATGTTTACATACATTAAAACGAAAAGTTCATGTGTCTTATGTGATATCTCAAGTATCTCAAACTCTCTTGTATGCAGTGAAGAGAAGTGTTTTGGGGAGATGAACATGAAAATTTCAAAAAACTCACCACAGCTTCATTTTGGAGTGAGTAAGAAGAATCCAGGCTTAGTTTTTCATTTTGATGTTTTAGATTTGTTTAAATCTTGGTCAAAGTTAAGTTTGACCAGAATTCAAATGAGCAAAATAAATTTAAAAAAATCAAAAAATGGAAAAACCGGTGCCGCATAGTCTGTATATATAGAATATATGTGTAGAAAAGTTAATTGGCTGATTTAGACAAGGTCGAAAAAAACCTTGCTTAGAAATGACGTCGTTTACCCTACCTTTGGACCCCTCTTTTTTAGCACGTTTTTCATGAAAATTTCAAAAACCTCACCACAGCTTCATTTTGGAGTGACTGAGAAGGATCCAGGCTTAGTTTTTCATTTTGATATTTTAGATTTGTTTAAATCTTGGTCAAAGTTAGGTTTGACCAGAATTCAAATGAGCAAAACAAAATTCAAAAAAATCAAAAAAAGAAGGAAAAACCATTGCACATAGTCTTTATATATAGAATATATGTGTAGGAAAGTTATTAGGCTCAAATAGACAAGGTAAAAAAATCTTGCTTAGAAATGAGGCCGTTTACCCTACCTTTGGACCTCTTTTTTAGCATATTTTTCATGAATGTGAGTTTACCAAAGTTTTGAAATAATTCCAACATCCATATAGCATGTCAAATTTGAAGTTCTAACATAGTTCTAACGTAGGTCCAACATCATTCAACATAAATACAACATTATTCATAATATTTCATAATTATTTATAAATAGCGTTGGGGCTTCTGTCTGTTCCTTGAGCTTCTTGCCATCATTTTGCTCCTGGTGCACCTTGTGCTCATTGCTTATTCTCTTCTCCTCTTGGTTGTCAGTACCTTGCGCTTCTTCTTCAAACCTACCACATAGCTGTGCAAAACATAAAGGGTAATGAGATCATGTCAAGTGATAAATGTATAGTAGTATTTGCAAGATTTACATACCTAGCAGAATTCACAACAACAGAAGGTTGGTGACCATTTGGAACCTCACTTGGATCACCATTTGGAGCCTCACTTGGATCACCATGATCACCATTTGGTGCCTCACTTGGATCTACATCAAATCTACATCAACCCTAGGATCCTGTTTCAGCGGAAGACCAACTTGGCGGACAAAATAAATCAGCATTCAATATTTACTCATGGCATGAATCAGTCAAATGGATAAGGATCCTATTTACTCAGCATTCACTATTTACTCATGGACAAAATAAATCAGGAATTTAGAAGGATCCTGTTTTAGGGAAAGACCAACAGCAATTTCATCACCGCAATTTACTCATGGACAAAATAGAACAGAGAGCTCTGTTCTATTGATTGCTGACAACATAATTCACCTCTAACATAATCCAAAAAAATTCTTAACAATTTCATCAACAACAATTATCCTAACAGTTTCATCAACAGAAATTCTCTTCACAATTTCTACCAAATTCATCAATGCCACTTCCAAGAGATTTTTCCAAGCTTACAACAAACCTACATCAAATCAGTGTGTGTGTGTTTGTGTGTGTGTGTGTGTGAAGATTCTCCTAACAAATCTACATCAAATCAGTGACATAAACAGAGAGGAAAGGGGGAGAGGAGAGGGTGGAGGAGAGGGGTGCATACATGGGCAAGGTTTGCTTGCGGCGACGGCGAGTCCCCCATGCTCGGCGGCGGCGAGTCCCCCATGCGTGAGCGAGGTCGTCGTTCCTGTCGTGGGCGAGGCGAGCGGCGAGGTCGTTGTTCCTGTCGTGGGCGAGGCAAGCGGCGAGGTCGCCGTTCCTGTCGTGGTCGAGGCGAGCAGCCCCTGCACCACCAGCAGCGATTACCGCCCCCGCCCCGCCCCTGTTGGTCGCTTCGCCTCCTACCTCATCTCCAGGCCATGGGCGAGGTCACCTGTGGCGAGGTCATGGGCAAGGCGAGCGGCCCATGCTAGTCCCTTTGGCCGCCGGCCCCGCCCTCGTCCGCTGCCCCCGCCGGTTGCCTCCGCCCGCCGCCCGCCACCCACCGGCACCGCCCTCGTCCGCCGGCCCTTGCTGGTTGCTTCCGCCCGCTGCCCGCCGCCACCTGTTCGGAAGACCTAGAAAAACGCTAAGTGTTGCTCTGTTCGATGCCATCTGGTTGGAAAGTCCCACTTGTCACTGATACGAGAGAGCCGTGGTTTCATATAATGTATAGTTAAATTCCCATATATGAGCAATAGTCCCTCTCTAGCTCAGTGGTAGCGAGCGAGCTAAGCCAGCGCCAGGTCGTGCGTTCGAGTCCCAATGGGCAAATGGATCCCGCCTGTCAGTGTGTGCCCCGTCTGTCTGTTTAATACTAACATTTAAGCAAAAATGACACCTAGACAGTGACACATAAGCGAGGTTGCTGAGGTGGCTGCCTAATCATCCTAATGCATTCATACTCAAGTGCAATGACCATTTTATATTGGTGGTTATCAGCTAGGCGTGAGGTAGTGGACAGTGCTGCCCGCTTTACGACCATTTCCTCTAATGAAATTATGACCTTTATGACTTAAATGGTCGTTATGGTTCAGGGTCACTACAAGAAACCTGTTAATATATGACAGTTCTTGTCTGTCACAGACCAGGGGAAAACTGTCATGCGTGGCCATGCATGACGGATTTGAATTCCGCCATGTATATCACGTCATAATTTGACATCAAGGCGTCCATGACGGTTATCGACCGTCAAGGATTAGCCCAAGGCCCGCGCAGCCCAAACCAGGCCCTAACCTTCGTGACAGAAAAGACCGTCATGGATCGATGCCACATAGGATTTTTGAATCATAAATTGGAATGACGTGGCTGCCTACGTGGGAATTATTTTTGTCACAAAAATCATCCTGGATTTAGGCACAATTTTAATTTAGTCCCATTGTCTGAATCTTTCCACCCAAGTTTCACCAACACATTTTTTAGCATAACTTGTTAAAAAGATCATAATGCCAACTTTCACCAAAGACAAGTATTTCCAAAATCTCATACATACATATATCAATTAATATGCGTCCGCCCGCAGGTATCTACAACATTTGCAATTCACGAAATTCTCCATGAAACAATAATTTACAACATAGATTTACAAAATATATCACAAAACAAGATTAGGAAATAGTAGAATCCAGGTTACATAGACAGAACATACAAACTATTGAGGTTTTTATTATAGGTCTTCCGGTCAGTCCTCTTGATGGCAATTATCACGTCATGACAGATTGTGCTGGGCAGCACCGAGTAGCCCGCTACCCAATCATACCTAGCATATTTACAAAACAACAGATATTGGTCGATATGGATAGATAATAAGAAAATTGCAAAATAGTGAAAAATGGATTACATGCTATCCAAAAATCGTAAATCTTGTAGTGCCTACAGAGGATAACATAGTATCTACAACATATATGTTTCATCTATATCCAAATTAATTAAAACAGCCAAGTTACGGGTAAAAACTGAAGTGTTAAGTACTTGTGCATAGCATCCAAACAAGAAACAAAAATGAAGTGTTGATACTTGAAAGTTAAAGCTTAGATCAAAAAATATATAGTGAAAATAAATCAAAAAGCTACGAAGAGACAGTACTGGACATATATAAGAATGTAAAAATTTAGTCAAGCATCCAGCAGGAACAATAATATATTGACAAATGGAGATGCAAAATTAGCAGCAGCCGTGAGTTGACACGTTTCTCAGCCACCAGGACACTGCAATCCATATCAAAAGGATTACATGCAGACCAGAATAAGAACACCACCTTTTCAACATAAAAGCTTACAAAAAGGAAGACATCAAGTTTCATCAGGAATACCACTACGGGAAAACTTATATGACGAGAAGTTACGAATTAGTTCTCCAACAAGAGATGATGTTTGGAACATCTGTCATTTGGTGCAGAAAAAATAAAACTACATTATTTGTGTGTACATCTAAATCGCAAAGATTCAGATTGTTACAATATTTCATTATTTTATTGTTTCAATCATGTCTAATGGAGCAGCTTATTCAATGGTAATCTTGTACCTCTCCCTCTCACTCAGGGAGCAGCTTATTCAGTGGGGTAAACTCGTATGCTTAGCTTTCTTCCATCTACAAAAGCTGGAAGGGAGAAGGAGAAGTACACAAGTTAACCACCGAAAAAGCTGATCCCTGAGTGAGAGGGAGAGGCACAAGATTTACCACTGAATAAGCTGCTCCATCAGGTTTATGCACTTGGACCCCATCAGGTTTCAAAAATATATATAATTGTAGTTTATGCACCGGTCCTTCCGTAACTTAATATTATTTTTTTCATTCATCCTTTTCTAATGCATACATATAGAGACAAAGTTAACTGAACTCATCTCCCTCTGTGAACAAACTGAAATTCTCAAGTACACGTACATTTAGTGAGATACTGAAATTCTCAAGTACACATACATTCAGTGAGATAGTGAAATTCTCAAGTACACGTACATTCAGGACATGGTCTGGTTCATTGCATTAGAAAGCAAGAAGACTTGCACACATAGTAGAAGTTCATAAGTTCAGCCAACTAACTTGTACATACTTAGTTCAAGCAGGACATGGTCTGGTTCATTACATTACAAAGTAATAACCTATGAAAAAAAGAAGTAAATAAAGTAAAATTAGGTACTGCAAGCCTCACCATTTAAAAAGATGTTCTTCACAGAAATGCATTACATATTTTGTTTGAAACCAGTCTATGAATGCAGAATAAATGCAGGGGGTCGGTTTCTCAATAGCAAGGCAAGATTGAATTGGCATGAATAAGCTCATTAAGATCTATGATGAGCCAAACAACCAGCACTGGTTGCAATAAACAAACAAAGATCTTACCCTGCTATTGAGAAACTGATAAAAAGGCAAACAAGCCAGCTAGAAATGGAGCAATCATGTAGATTCAATCTGGAGCAAAATATTCACTTCCATGCAAGAACTAGCAGTTCAACCTTCAGCAATAATCACACATCGACAGGAGGACATTAATCTCTTGTGGTTCTGAGGACTAAGATATGAGATAGCTAAAGAAAATGAAGATGTAAAATCTGTCTATTCTTTTAGATTCGTAAGAAAACTTTGTAGCAATGTAAATACTAGTAACATGCGACTGGCTGCCCTGGTCAAAATCTTTACACCTAGTCACAGCAATATTAGTTTCTTTCTTCCAACTGAAAAATAGTTCATTATCTGAAAAATCGAACATAGAAGAGGCTATCGCAAGATATGAAGTGCTAAGCAACATCATGGACAAAAATTACAGAGAGGACAACCTCATGTACGACCTTGTTGAGACAAGGTCCCTTGTGTACGACCTAGTGAGGACAACCTCGTCGGCATGCACAAAAAAATTTGTGGAACATAGGGGATGGGGAGAAGCAAAGCCTCACCAGATCTTGAGGAGCACGAGGAAGAGGTGTCGTGGGAGTCGTGGGGTTGCCGGTGAGATCCAGGAGGACAATATTGGCACACGGGCATCGCCAAGATCCCAAGGTCAGCTCGCCGTAGGACGTCACCATCCTCCCGCATCGCTATCCTCCCGCATCTGCTGCCGCACGGGGCCCTCCTCTTGGCCTGCACGTTTCGTCCTCCCCTGACCGGCCAAGGACGCGGTGGTAATCGTCGTGGTAGTTGACGGTGCAGTGGTTTTCCAGATCTAGAAAGAGGTAATAGATGTTAGGGAATAGAGTGGCGGCAGTTGACAGTGCGGTGGTCATCGTCCTGCCTCTAGGAGAGGAGAGGGAGGGCCGGCGGCGAGCTATGAGAAGAGGGAGGCGATGAGATCTTGGGTGGCGGCGTTGTGTGGGGAACAATGGGGAAGTAGGAGGGGGCTGCGCAGGAGGGAGAGAGGAGGGGGCGGCGAGGAGGGTTAGGGTTAGGCTTTTATACGGGCAAATGTCAAGCGGGCTGTAGCGGGCTTTGGCGGGCTTGCGGGAGTGTACTACTCTATCCATGACAGTTTCTGAAAACGTCACCCGAAATCCGTCATGTATTAACAGATTTCTTGTAGTGGGTTTGGAGGCCCCCGAACAGCTTTTGACCAATTGGTCTAAAATGGTCATAAATTTATGACCAATTCTTCCAGGCTCACTGACAGAAGGTCATAAGTTGACATATTTCTTGTAGTGTACGCCTTGCACAGACGAGGGAAGGGCATGCCCTGCCACTGAGTTACCAAAAGTACCTCGGTGTCATTCCTGATGCAACCGTTGAAATCCTCGGAAAATCGAACGATGGTAAGACTGCTCGGGTTCTGGCACGGTGTCATCATAGGGCCTCTGTAGGGTGTGGTAAAAGTTTGGACACGTTCCGAGTAAGCCTCCCTTGAGGCTGCTTGTACACCACACCGTGTCTGAGCTAGTATCTGGGTATCAAGAGGGAACGAGACCAGTTTGTGCAGGAAGTTC
Organism: Triticum dicoccoides; assembly: GCF_002162155.2. Classification (NCBI taxonomy): domain Eukaryota; kingdom Viridiplantae; phylum Streptophyta; class Magnoliopsida; order Poales; family Poaceae; genus Triticum; species Triticum dicoccoides. The sequence goes on from NC_041391.1 coordinate 19,999,447, forward strand.
TGGTACTGTTGCTCCGTTGGCCTTGAAAGTTCTCATGCTCTAAGAGCGAGCAACCGCATGGCACGTGCCACGGCCTCGCATTTTTCGGGGTCGCGTGCAATATTCGAGAAATTTATTGCTCTTCTAAGGTTTCATCGTCTGGAATTGCAGATCAGCAAGGTGGCACATGAAATCATGTCGGTTAGCGGCATGGGGAATCATTTGTGATGTCCTTGTGGCATGCCTACGCCTTGAGTGGACGGGGAGTTAATAGGTAACCCATGCTTGACTAATGACATATTCAGTTCCATGGGATTATCATGTACTGTATCTTTGTTTTCCAATTGCTGTTTTTCACCATGGTTCCGCACAAAGTATTTCTGGCATATTTAGAGTACATGATAATCAAAGTATACGCAGAGTATATTTTGCAATCTCTATTAGTAAACTGAACATGCTTGCAATCAATGGAAGTTAATCCAATCTTGTGATGATGTCTTTAGATGGAGAGGTGAAGTTCCCCCTGATTAAACATAGTAAGAATTTGTTTGAAGGAGGCGCACAGATATTTGTTGACCTTATGGTGTACGCAGGCAAGCCACACCTCTCCTAGTTTTACAAATTTTGATCTTAGTTCGCAGTTTGCAAATGGATTACCAAGGGAGCAATGTTAGGGATTTCCTTCATGCTAATGGACATGTGATGCTTGAAAGAGTGAAAAACAACTGTAATCTAAGATCATTCACTCGAAAAGAGATAGATGATATCACTGGTGGGTATAGCACAATATTGGGAGAAGGGGATTTAGTAATGTTTCCAAAGAAAGATTAGATGGTCTTCATCCCGTGGCGGTAAAGATATACAAAAATGGAACCAAGGAAGAAGAGTTAGCAACAGAGGTGATAGTGCATTCCCATATAAATCACAAGAATGTTCCAGACTGTTTGGTTGCTGCACAGAGGAGAATGCTCTTACAATTGTTATGGAGCTCGTATGCAATGGCAGCCTCTACGACATCATTCACTGCAGCATCAATGCCAATGGTTTTGCCCCCTTCCCTTTGGACAAACCTTTGGACAGCGCTATTGAGTTAGCATAAGTATTATCATGCATGCAATCAATGTATAATCATGTTCTTATTGGTGACATCAAAACTGCTAATATACTGCTAGATGAAAATCTGCAGCCAAAGTTATCGGATTTTAGGATAGCAAGATTGCTTGCTACTCACAAGACTAAGCACACCAGATCTATAATGGGTAGCATAGGTTACATGGACCCTTTGTTCTGTCAAAGTGGGTTTCTAACTCCCAAGAGTGGTGTATACAGTTTTGGAGTCGTATCATCACCCGAAAGAAAGCTCTGGACAGGAATATCAGCCTTACTCGAAGTTTTGCCGAAGCACTGAGAACAGGGAAAAAGGTGAGGCAAATGTTTGATGAGCAAATTATGAATGATAAAAAGAACATAAATTTTTTCTTGAAGATGTGGCACAACTAGCAGCAGAATGCTTGAAAATGGAGGAAAAATGCGTCCGGAAATGGTTGAAGTAATGGACAGACTCAAGACAATCAGAAAATATACAAACATCGCAAGGGCAGAGCTTCTACAGGTAATAAGGTGCTTGTGTACTCCATTCCGATTGGCACGACAATTTTAGTAGTTGCTCCTGCCTTGAATTAATCTTGAGTTATTGTGCCAACTAGTAGAACTAAATAATCAAATGTCTCTTGAGCACCTTCTTATATTAAGCTTTATTTCAATTCCCCCCTAATGCAGGTAGAAGTGGAAAGGCAGAGGATGTGTCCTTTCCCATACCCCTATTACAGCTTCTACTGCAAAAATTCCACCATGAGAATGTAACGACCCGATCCCAATGGATCGAAGTCTCTGTGCTTAAGTGTCATCCCTGGATCGGTATGCTGACACACACAGTACTCAAGGAATTTAACAGAGTTCAATCACACAGTTATTACGTCGAGGTCTTCATAAAGAGTATTTATTGCAAAAATAATATGGCTGAAGGCCACCTAAATAAAGTAACGGTGGAAGCTTCGATCTACTGATCTAGGGTTTCCCCCGGAGGTAGCGGATAGAGGTCTTGAGCTTCTCCACGGCAATATCCTTCAAGAAGGTAACAACACAAAAAAGTGATGCCATCACCGGTCTTGGCAACAAGCCAAGACTGAGGTTTTCACCCGGATCCACTCGACGAACCTCCATCTTGCATCATGCGCACGGACCACCACCGATCTCTGTAGCTGCGGAGCGAGCAAGCCACTCTAGCCAGATCAAATCTGACCGAAGGGCCAACTACGCTCGTGGCAGATCAGCCCACCAAAGCCCTACATGCCACCACCAATCTGAGGTGCTGCAGCACCGTGGCCAGATGTAGCAGCTCCACCACTCATCTGCCGCCGCTCGCCGCCGGGAGCGAGCCACCGCCGCGGACACTCGGATCTGGGGGCGCACTACCGCCCGCCCCGGTGCCCCGCACCGGCGCCACCCTCGCGCACGAGAAGGAGAGACTCCTCCGCCATCGCCATCAGCCGCCCAGGCTTAGCCCGACGGCTTCCTCCAGCGGCGATGGAGGGGAGGGATGGGATGGGGATAGCCCTGCGGCTAAGGTTGGGGCCCCTCGGCCGCCGGCGCAGGGGGGAGCGGAGGGGAGGGATGGGATCTGGAGATGGGAGGTAGAGGTAGCGGATAGGAGGCAGAGGTAGCAAATGAACCTACTTGCAGTCAATCAAAGTTAAGCCAATCTTTGGCTGATGTCTTTAGTTGGAGAGGTCAAAATGCCCCCTGATTAAACAAAGTAAGAATTAGTTTGAAGGAAGCACACCGATATTTGTTGACATTCCGATGTACGCAGGGAAGCCACACCTCTCCTCGTTTTACAACTTTTGATCTTAATTTGCAGTTTGCAAATGGATTACCAAGGGAGCAATGTTACGGATTTCCTTCATGCTAATGGACATGTGATGCTTGAAAGAGTGGATAACAACTGTAATCTAAGATCTTTCACTCAAAAAGAGATAGACGATATCACCAGCGGGTATAGCACCGCGCTGGGAGAAGGGGGATTTGGTAAGGTTTACAAAGGAAGATTAGATGGTCTTCGTCCAGTTGCAGTAAAGATATACAAGAATGGAACCAAGAAAAAAGAGTTTGCCAAAGAGGTGATAGTGCATTCCCAGATAAATCACAAGAACATTGTCAGACTGTTTGGTTGCTGCATAGAGGAAAATGCTCTTGCAATTGTTATGGAGTTTGTACACAATGGCAACCTCTACAACATCCTTCACTGCAGCAATGCTAAATGTGCTGTCCCCTTTCCTTTGGACAAACGTTTGGACATCGCCATTGAGTCAGCTGAAGTATTATCTTGCATGCGTTCAATGTATAGTCCTGTTATTCATGGTGACATCAAACCCGCTAGCATATTGCTAGATGTAAATCTTCGGCCAAAGATATCTGATTTTGGGATAGCAAGATTGCTTGCTGCTGATGTGACTCATCATACCAGATATGTCGTTGGTTGCATAGGTTACATGGACCCTTTTTTCCGTCGGAGTGGGATTCTAACTCCGAAGAGTGATGTATACAGTTTTGGAGTCGTTTTGCTGGAAATCATCACCAGAAAGAAAGCCCTGGACGGGGATATCATCCTTGCTCAAAGTTTTGACGAAGCCCTTAGAAATGAGAAACATGTGAGGCGAATGTTTGACCAGGAAATTGCGAATGATAAAAAGAATGTGAAATTTCTTGAAGATGTCACCAAACTAGCAGCTGAATGCTTGAAAATGGAGGACAAACTGCGTCCAGAAATGGCTGAAGTAGCGAACAAACTTAGGACAATTAAAGAAGCTTACCACCAGTCCAAGGTCGGAAATTCTACAGGTAGTAAGGAATTTTTATAATCCTTTCTAAGTGGCATGTCAATCTTAGTAGTCCCTCTCTCCCTCAATTAAAGAAACTTAGGATTTCATCCCTACGGCCACACCCTACCTCTCGCCACCACTGGCGTGAACCGCTTGGCTCGGTGCAAAGCCACAACTTTTACCAAGAGATTGCGAGCGCCGTTATGTGGTCTCTGGCTGTGCTACACCCTGCTCTTGTCTTGTTTCTCCTTCGCTTTATTCTCCCGTGACATCTCGCAGCTACTCTATATCAGTGGGTTCATCACCAGGAGGCAGCGGCGATGGGACGTGGGCGTGCAGCACATTAAGCCAGCAGCACACCAGCATGGCCTAGCAAGATCGGTGAGGTGTCCTCTCCTGTTTACGGCCTGCTTGATTTGGGATTGGTCATCAACACAGACGAAGTTCCCTCCTTTTCTAAAAAAACAGACGAAGTTCCCTGCTGTGGGATTTGCTTCCCTCCAACGCCGGCCATGTGTTTGGTGTTGATGCCCTAGATGATATGTCATCCGTATTTACTGCCTACCACGCGCCCGTTCTATTCGTTTTGAGAAATGGTGTATGCTCTCTGTTTAGACTCTGCAAGCTAGGTACTTGATCAAATGCTTAGCAAAATTGAGTAGACTAGCATTCATTTATTGATTTACTGTATTTAACTAGCACAACTCGCTTTCTTCTATAGATTGGCAAAAATATTATGGTAGAACACTAAAATATCTCTAGTTAAGTGGCATTTCTGCCGCATAATTATTTCTGTTAATTTCTTTGTCAATTGGTTGATAGGACCTAATTTTATTGAAGCTGCTAGGCGATGGCTTGCTCGAGGAACTACAGTCTTAGTGGAAGGTGGCTGTGAAAAAGTACTTAAACAGACTTTCAAGATTCTTCCAGATGAGCAGCTGAAAATATCTCATGTGTGCTGTCTATCAACATCTGCTGGTCCTCTGATGGGAGTTATGTGCATTTCTACAGCTAAAATGGCATTCTGCAGTAACAATCCTCTTTCTTACAAAGTTGAAAATGACACTAAATGGAGTTACTACACGGTAAAGCTTATTCACTTCCTTGTAGCATTTATCTGTAGGTTATGAGATAAGGTGTGCTCGTTGTCGCTTCACTTAATCAATTTATATATACCTTATCTGTTGTTAGAAGTAATTGAGGACTGTTTTATTTTTGTATTTCATGAAATGTATGAAATGGCAAAAGTGTTTGGTCAGAGGTAATAGTGCTTAGGAGATGATGCTTGTTTGTTTCCACAATGCTAGCTCCAACCAGTTCATATATTAATTGCTGTGCTAGTACATCTTTAATGTATAAGTTTTTCGTTACCTAAAAAAACAGGTGATCATTCCTCTTCGTCGGCTAAGAACAGCTAAGTCTTCAGTGAGCACATTAAATCTTCTGAAAAGTATATTCAGATTGTGTCGGTTGAAGGGCATGAGCTATGGTTTATGGGTTTTCTGAAGTACGACAAAGCAATATCCAGCCTGCAAGAAGCCCTTGTCAGTTCTCGTTAGTTGCAACCGTAGATATTAAATGGAAGTTTTAGTTACTCTCCAAGCCTATTTATGTTAGTTTCTACAAGCGGAAGAAATTTCTATTACTTCTATGGAAAATGTACAGGATTGGTGTATGTGCCCCATATTTGTTTGTGCTAATGCATGCAATAGCTTTGCTAGCGCAGTTGAAAGATGGTGAGTGAGGGAGTCCTGGATTAGGGGGTGTCTGGATGGCCGGACTATGACCTTTGGCCGGACTCCCGGACTATGAAGATACAAGATTGAAGACTTCGTCCCGTGTCCGGATGGGACTTTCCTTGGCGTGGAAGGCAAGCTTGGCGATACGATATGAAGATCTCCTCCCGTTGTAACCGACTCTGTGTAACCCTAGCCCTCTCCGATGTCTATATAAACCGGAGAGTTTTAGTTCGTAGGACGAACAACAATCATACCATAGGCTAGCTACTAGGGTTTAACCTCTCTGATCTTGTGGTAGATCAACTCTTGTACTACCCATATCATCAATATTAATCAAGCAGGAGTAGGGTTTTACCTCCACCGAGAGGGCTCGAACCTGGGTAAAAACATCGTGTCCCTTGTCTCCTGTTACCATCCGCCTAGACGCACAGTTCGGGACCCGCTACCCGATATCCGCCAGTTTTGACACCAACATTGGTGCTTTCATTGAGAGTTCCTCTGTGTCGTCACGCTTAGGCCCGATGGCTTCTTAGATCATCAACCACGACGCGGTCCAGGGTGAGACTTTTCTCCCCGGACAGATCTTCATATTCGGCGGCTTCGCACTGCGGGCCAACTCGCTTGGCCATCTGGAGAAGATCGAAAACTACGCCCCTGGCCATCAGGTCAGGTTTGGAAATTTAAACTACATGGCCGACATCCGCGGGGACTTGATCTTCGACAGATTCGAGCCACGGCCGAGTGTACGGCACTGTCCCGATGGGCATGATCTAACACTGCCGCCGGATAGCGCCCAGAGTGCCACTCAGGTGTCCGCTCCGACCATTAGCTCGGAGCTGACTGCGCTAGTCGGGGACGGACGGTTGGACGCCGCCCTAGGAGCTGCAATCTCTATGGCGATATAGCCGAATACCATCCTAGTCCGTTCCAAGGCCCGTGACTCCAAGGTGTCGGACTCTATTCCGGACTCCGAATCTTCTGCACCCCTTCCGATCGAACCCGATTGGGCTCCGATCATGGAGTTCACCGCCGCGGACGTCTTTCAGCACTCGCCCTTTGTCGATATCCTGAACTCCCTAAAGTCTCTCTCTTTGTCAGGAGAGCCCTGGCCAGACTATGGTCAGCAGGGTTGGGATGCGGACGACGAAGAAATTCGAAACCCACCCACCACCCACTTTGTAGCCACTGTCGACGATCTAACCGACATGCTCGACTTCGACTCCAAAAACATCGACGGTATGGACACCGATGAAGGAGATGACCAAGAACCAGCACCTATAGGGCGCTGGAAAGCCACCTCATCACACGAGGTATACATGGCGGACACACCTAAAAGAAACGACGACGAGGATCAAAAGGGCGCAACCAGGGATCGCTCCCTGGAAAAACAATCAAAGCGGCAGCGTAAGCGCCACGCCAAGCCCCACCTCGACAAAGACCCAGCCATAGAGCAGGGCGAATCAACGGAAGACGAACATGCCATCGAGCAACCGTCCAAACAGGGCGGACAATCCGAACAACCCGTCCCGGGGAAAGATAATAGTCCGGACGACCTCACGCCGGACAAGTTGCTGGAACATCAGAACCTCCACCAAAGGCTCGTTGCCACAGCACGTAGCCTGAAGAAGCAGAAGCGGAGGCTCAAAACAGCGGAAGATGCACTCAGGATAAGATGGGGCAAAGTCCTCAATACCGCACACAAGTACGGCAACAGTCGTCACACAAAGAGCTATCCAAAGCGGAAATTACTACCGGAATTTGATGAAGAGGCCCTAGAGCCCCCACAGTCAAAAAACAAGGAAGCCACCACGTTGGATAGACGACCCCACGATCGATCTCAAGCGACAAAGGGCGCCGCACTCAATACGGCACGCGATCCGCCCAAGGATTCACATCAAAAAACTGGCCCAACCAGATCCATCTATGGGCCAAGAAAGCAAGCTCCAGTGAGCAAAGCACTGCAAAAAATATCCGAACATCGCGGCACACCTACATACAGGGGCGCCGCACATCCCCTATGTTTTACCGATGAGGTACTGGATCATGAATTTCCAGCAGGATTCAAGCCCGTGAATATAGAAGCATATGACGGAACAACAGACCCTGGAGTCTGGATCCAGGATTATATCCTCCACATACACATGGCCAGAGGAGATGACCTTCACGCCATAAAATACTTACCCCTTAAGCTCAAAGGGCCAGCCCGGCATTGGCTTAAAAGCCTTCCCGAAAACACCATGGGAAGTTGGGAAGCACTTGAGGACGCTTTCCGGGAAAATTTTCAAGGGACCTATGTCCGACCTCCGGATGCAGATGATCTGAGTCATATAACTCAGCAGCCCGGGGAGTCAGCCCGGAAACTCTGGAACAGATTCCTTACTAAAAAGAATCAGATAGTCAACTGTCCGGACGCCGAGGCCCTAGCAGCTTTCAAACATAGCGTCCGAGATGAATGGCTCGCCAGACACCTCGGCCAAGAAAAGCCAAGAACAATGGCCGCATTAACAAGCCTCATGACTCGCTTTTGCGCAGGAGAGGGTAGCTGGTTGGCAAGAAGCAGCACCAGTGACCCGAGTACATCCGAACTCAAAGATGGAAACGGGAAACCGTGCCATAACAAAGGACAGTGCCAGATCAAGGATAGCAGCCCGAGGAGCACGGCAATCAA
>NC_041391.1:20007915-20024002 GCF_002162155.2 Triticum dicoccoides
ACAAAATATGTCAAATCCACAGTACCCCCGGGAGACCCGCAAACCATACCCACAGAGATTGTTGGGTCTTCAAGCAGTCCGGCAAACTCAACGCCGAACACAAGGGGCTCGACACACCAAGCGAGGATGACGACGCACCCCACAAGCAGAACACCGGAGAACAAAAGAAGTTCCCACAAGAAGTCAAAACAGTAAATTCACTACAGATGACAAAAGGGAAAAACAGAACAGCGCTTACGAAGACACGCGCCATACGGCCAGCCCCAGAGGAGCACCGCCACTGGTTGCTACAACCAATCACCTTCGATTATCATGATTACTCCAAAGGGGCCCGGAACGCAGACCGGACCGTCTTGGTCTTGGATCCGATTATTAACGGATTCCAATTTACACAAGTCCTTATGGACGGCGGCAGTGACTTAAACCTGTTATATCAGGACACAATCCGCAAACTAGGGGTAAACCCAGCTATAATTCGCCATGGCAACACTTCCTTTCAAGGAGTCACGCCGGGTCCAGTTACCCAGAGTATGGGTTCCCTTTCGTTAGAAGTCACGTTCGGCTCACCTGACAACTTCTGAAGCGAAAAGCTAACCTTCCACATCGCCCCATGCATAAGTCGCTATCAAGCGCTACTGGGACGTGAAGCTTTCACCCGCTTTAACGCATTACTGCATTATGCATCTCTTACACTTAAAATGCCCGGTCCACGAGGCATCATCTCATTAAAGGGAAATATAAATTGATCCCCTAAATACGGGTAATAGTGCGGTCGCCTGGACAGCCACAAACTAATCCAGCCCTACTATCCCGGACACGGCTCGACGAGTCCGACGTAAACATACAAAGGCTTAATAGCCGCATAACCCTGTACAAGGGGCTCCGCGTGTCCACGTTAGGAGACAATACGGCTCAATTCTTGCTCCAACTATCTTTCGTTTATTTTAACATAGATTTCTCGCACGCTTATTTTTTACTAAGTTCCTCTTTTTCGAAGACGAACATCGTGCTACCCCCGTCCAGAATACGGCACAACGGAGACACAGGCGCAGATGTGCAGTAGGGACCCGTTTCAAGGATTCTTTTCAGATTAAGACCCTGCGTAAACCTTTTTTACTGTCTCTTGTTGATAACATCCCCTGGTTTTTGCTATAACCGAGGAGGAGGCTGGCGTCTTGGCATGTGGCCACGCCAGAATTTTGCACGTACCTGGACACTAGGGGCTTTTTTACCAAGGGCTTTGTTTCGGCCCGTCTTCATAAAGACCGAATATCTTAGGGAGTGTTCGGCGTCGCGAGTTTGGCCTTATATGCATCAGCTCCGAATCATGTCTTTGGTCAAATGTTGGGTTTGCCCGGCTCATGTGTGTTGCTGCCTTACATTCCGTTATATCGGCTAACGCGGCACCAGGAGAACTACTGTGATTGTGCCCCGGTTCGGCCAGGCGAGCACCTCAGTAGAGAAAGCCGAAAACTGACTGTCATGATATAGCGAGAGACTGGTCAACCACTCGATGACTCTCGGAATCTTTAGGATTCCTCCGCATTAACGAAGGGCCGCTTCCCGGTCAGGCACATACGCGCCCCGAATTCAGGCGAGCGCGGTGCCTCTAGGGGCTATTGAGTAGCCCCACTGTCAAACTCCTATGGCTAAGTGAAAATGATAAAGCATTATAGTCCAGTTGCCTAGTTCGCCTCGCTCTCACCTCCTTTATAGGACCAGGACGTTGGATTAAGTGTGAAAAGGCGCCTTTTTGCGAACACCCCCGCATATATGCGTGGGGACTGAAGCCAACGACTGCCATCTTTCAGGTTATATACACATATACATTAAAACGGCCGCACAGGAGGTATTATAATTCCTGCAAGCACAAGTATAAAAAGCTTTTACATTATATCAAAATATTCCTTTTACAATAGCACATGCTATTCGAACACAACATCCTTCGAGCACTGCGCTTCTATTAAACGAGCGCCTGGAAGAACTTCCTCAAAGTAGTGCCTGGCAGGTACTCGGCCTTCGTCCGAATCCCAGGATGCAACAACACTGGCCTTCATATCCGCCCAGTATGTCTTGACACGGGCAAGAGCCATTTGTGCGTCCTCTACGCATGCCGACCTCTTCATTGCATCAACATGCGGCACAGAACCAAGGAACTGCTGCACCAAACCAAAATAACTCTTTGGCTCTGGCTCTCCCGGCCACAAACGACTCGCAACATACTTCATGGCAAGTCCGGATAACTTGTTCAACTCCGCCCAGGCAGCCAAACGGTCAGATACCGAAAGTGGACGTTCTGGATTGTGGAACTGCGACCAAAAAAGTTCTTCCAATTTATGGTCACCTCGACCTCGGAAGTGTTCGGTTGCGTCTGCCGCACTTGCGGCCAAATCCAGATAAGCGTTTTCCGCACTCCACTGCCGGTCTAACGGAGCATACTTAGGATCCCCGAACTTCATCCGTAGCATATAGGGCTTTCCAGCCGTGATATCTCCGTACTGACGTAGCTCCTCCTTCATAGCTCTCATTGCAGAGCGAGTATCCTTGGCCTCGGCAGTGATCTTCCCAAGGTCCTTCTGAGCCGCCCTTTCTTCTTGTTCGAGAAATTTACAGCGGTCGGCAGCATCCTTCAATTTTGTAACCATCTCGGCTATTACCTTCTTGCTCTGGCAGTGAGCAGATTGTTCGGCTTTCAGCTCTTCAGCCGCCTTAATGGCAGCCGCATCACTTCTCCTTGCTTGCTCCTTGGCTCGGGCAAGTTCTGCCCGAATGTTCTCCACGGCAGCAGCGCTATCTGCATTAATTAAGCACATATATTGTAAGGCACGAACATCGAACTCCTCTCATCAGATGTCTGTGGAGCATACCTTGTGCATCGTCTAGCCGCTTATTTACAAGTGCGATGTCGGCATCCGCCACGTCAAGTTGCCGCTTTAGCTCGGCAGATTCATCAGTCCGACTAGCCACCGAACGCCTCGCAACCTTCATAAAAAGGTGACATTTTACACCTGGGGTTATGATACTCTGTGCGCCATCACTCTTGACGACACACAGAGTCTCAGAGGCTACTATTTATACAGGGCGCATTTTATATATGCGGCTCTACCAAAAAGTACACCTTTTCACGTACCTCAAAGCCTGTCAGTAAACTCCTAGCGGCCTCGTATAATCCGCTTTTTGCGGATGAAATCCTTCCTATCACCGTGTTCATCAACATACGGTGTTCTTCTGAGACGGACGCTCGCCCGTGTAGATCCCTCAGCCTCTCCGACCACGCACTAGAAGGCACCGGACTAGCCCGACGACCTTTTTTAGGATCCGGACTTGGAGAAACCCACCGGGACGACAACTCGGGGTCGCCTGCCTCGTAAGTCGGTGCAGCTGGGGGAGGCGTTTCGCTCTCCATCATCTCCGGACGAAGATCCCCTGAAGACGAGCTCTGCTGAGAAGGGTTGAGATCCGAACTGCAAGGTAATATTTTGGTTATCTTCCTCAGAAATAAAACAAGGATGCTACTCATTTTTGAACCCCTCTCTTTACTTACGGCTCGGAGGAAAGCTGATCCCCTTGAGGGCGCAATGCGGCCGGGGCAGTCTTCGGCGCCGGATCCTCTGACGAAGATTTCTTCCCCCGTTTCGAGGTCATCCCCTCTGGGTCTTCAAAGGCACTCCTTTTCTTTCCCAGGTTGGGGGAATTCTCGATTCCTCCCTTCCTGACAGTCTCCTTCGTGGAGGCGGTAGCTCCTTGGTTCCCCTCTTCGCCCTCTGCCGAAAGCATAATCTCCAGCATCCTGGTTAACACGGGATCCGGTGCGGTCTCGGGTAGGGGGGCTGGACACCTGATAAGCTTTGACTTCGCTATCCACTCCTGTTCAAAGGATAGCTCTATTAAAGGGCAACTTTATGATGAAAATGCGGATGGTGTGTCCAAATACAGGGCTACTTACCTTAGCATCCGGGCGATTGCAGCTCAGACCAGCGTCCTCGAACAAATCCGGACACATTGCTTGTGATCCAAAGAACAATTTGTACATCTCCATGGGTGTCGCGCCCATAAAATGTTGGAGGACTCGCGGTCCCTCCGGATTAAATTTCCACAGGCGGAGAGGGCGACGTTTGCAGGGCAGCGTGCGGCGAATCAGCATAACTTGCGCCACTACGGTCAAGTTAATATCTCTTTCTAGGAGATCCTAAATGCGGTCCTGCAGTAAGGGCACGTCTTTGGACGGCCCCCAGATAAGCCCTTCATTGACCCATGATGCTCGTCGTGGTGGGGGACCCAAGCGGAAAGCAGGTGGCGCCACCCATGTGGTGCCCCTGGGGGCTGTGATGTAAAATCAGTCCCGTTGCCATAAGCCGAACTCCTCTTGGAAAGTGCCCTCGGGCCAGGGAGCGCCGGCTATCTTGCTTATAATAGCTCCTCCGCACTCAGCATGCTGCCCTTTATCATCTTCGGCTCCACCTTGAAGGTTCTAAGCCACAATCCAAAGTGAGGAGTGATATGTAGGAAGGCCTCACACACGACAATAAATGATGAAATTTGGAGGACGGACTTCGGAGCTAAGTCGTGAAATTCCAGCCCGTAATAGAACATCAGCCCCCTCACGAAGGGATCAATGGGAAGCCTAGCCCCCGAAGGAAGTGAGATGTGAACACCACGCTCTCACCGGGCTAGGGAGAGGGAATGGCCTGCCCTTGAGCATGCAGCCTATGCGAGATTTCGCCGGTTAGATACCTGGCATCTCTCAGCTTTCGCATGTCTTCTTCCGTAATGGAGGAAGGCACCCACCGGCCTTGAAGGTCGGAGCCGGACATCATCGAAGGCCCGAAGCGCCTAAAATTAGAGCTTTGAGTGTTGGAACTCGAGGCGAGGGGAGGATTCGATTGAATTGAAAAAGAAAGGAGTCGAGCCTTGGTCTCTTTATAAAGGAGTTGAATACCAAGAGCCCTCCCCGTAACCATTTGGGACTCGCTTTCAATTAGAGAATCATTCCAAAAGGCGCGGTTGGGTTACCCACGCCCGTATTGATGAGAATCCCGGAATAAGAGGACATGATCTCTGCTTTGATAAGACGTGCCAAGGAAACCGCCTCACTATACGCGCTGAGGTGGAACAGTAAAACGACTCGAATAAAGGCTTGTCCGTGGCGTGATGTCACGCTGCGGAACACGTCAGCAGATTAGATTTGTGCATATATTATTCTCTCTACGGTGGTATGTGGAACTTATTTTTGCAGAGCCGGACACTATCCTTGTGTTCAACATCTTCTATGAAGTATTCGGAGGAGGAACCCGCCTTGCAATGCCGAAGACAATTTGCGCGCCGGACTCGTCGTCATTGAAGTCTGGTTCAGGGGCTACTGAGGGAGTCCTGGATTAGGGGGTGTCCGGATGGCCGGACTATGACCTTTGGCCGGACTCCCGGACTATGAAGATACAAGATTGAAGACTTCATCCCGTGTCCGGATGAGACTTTCCTTGGCATGGAAGGCAAGCTTGGCGATACGATATGAAGATCTCCTCCCATTGTAACCGACTCTGTGTAACCCTAGCCCTCTCCGGTGTCTATATAAACCGGAGAGTTTTAGTCCGTAGGACGAACAACAATCGTACCATAGGCTAGCTTCTAGGGTTTAGCCTCTCTGATCTCGTGGTAGATCAACTCTTGTACTACCCGTATCATCAATATTAATCAAGCAGGAGTAGGGTTTTACCTCCACCGAGAGGGCCCGAACCTGGATAAAAACATCGTGTCCCTTGTCTCCTGTTACCATCCCTCTAGACGCACAGTTCGGGACCCCCTACCCAAGATCCGCCGGTTTTGGCACCGACAGTGAGTGAAACTTCTAAATTGTTTCCCAACATTTATGCTCATTTCTTGAGTTTATGATGGAATATAGAATGCACAATCATGAAAGCAGAAGAAGAACAATCATTCCACGTGTTGGTGATGATGTGATTTTTCCTTGTTGATTCACATGTGTTTTTTGCCAGCTAGCTGATTGTGTTATTGCCGATAAGGTTGAGTGCTATGGCAGTAGTTTGTGCAGATATCAAATTGCTAATAGTTTCTCCTGTCGCTTCTACGTTAGCCATTCTTTTAGTTGAATTGGGACATCATTTTTTTACCTTTCTTCTTATTTTGGCATCTTTGTTGGTAGATCTTTGTAAAAATATTAGTCATTATGTTGTCTTAATGATTTTTTTCTCAATGAAGATGACATTCTTCTAGGCATGTTTGAGAAAAAAATGTTTTATTCAAGTTCCTGGCTTACTTAACTGATGGGTTGTCAGACCAAAGTGCTTAATTTCTCCAGGAGTATTGCTGGACCTTGTCCAAGTATGCAGACAATGAATAAATCCTATACCCTACCCAACTCTCCTCAGTTTCATTATGTAAAACTTATATGCTACTTTATACCCAGTTATATTTATTTTTTCTTTCTTCTTTTGCTACTAGGGCGAAAAGCTCATTTGATGCATGACGTCTAGTGGTATGCATGTCCTCACCATTCGGTTTCGTGTGAATCATCATTTAGCATTTATGGAACAATGTATAGGAGCGATGTGTTTGTTATTCACCAGGCTGTATTGGCCGTGTCATCCAACAGGCTTGGTCCTGGATTCCTCCTGCATGTGCAGCATATGTCCCGCGGCAAGCACCATGGTAGCCCGCATTTTAGAACAGGTTGCATCTTGTACCAACTTCGGGCACGGGTCAGGGCACAGAAAAGTTTGCGAGCTCGCTTAGCTGGATTGTTTGTCTGGTTGAGCAAAATAATTCTTTTGCACATATAAGTTGACCATGTAGAAGTTTTTTCATAGATGTTTATGCAACCATTAGTTGGTATTCACTTGCGGCACTTTAGCTAATCACGTGGGACTAATCACGGATGGCATGCAGTGTTATATGAGCCACACAGTTACATGCATGCAGTTCTAACCGGATTTATACAAGCAGTTTATGAAACTTAATTATTTCCATTACTAACCATCAAACGTACCAATTGCCCCGACACTAGCCCGGTACGTAGCACTGTAACCATCTGTTTTGATCAGACCAGACGACCCTTCTCGACTTATACCCCCGGCTAGTTAGGATTGATCTCACGCTAACTTGCTAAAAGATACTCCTACATGATACTAGCAGATAAAGCTATGAGATCGATCCTAACCTTCCCAACACGTTTACAACAGCACACGCAACCCTGCACAATTTATACAACACCGTTGTACAATTTTTAACAGTGGAAACACTGGACTTATCCCACACAAAGCACTGCATTCAGCAAATTTCAAATTAACAGTTCGATTAATCAATCGCCATGTTAGAGTTCTCGCACAGACCGCTAGCTATCATGGCCAGCAACACTGGTCATGCACACATAGATGTACGACAGCTCGGGCAGGTCCTTCATTTAAAGACACAAAATACCGGGGCTAAAACTTATGCGAGGCCAAAATTCATGTAGATCATGCAGACAAACACAAAGTGCTTGGGCCAAAATTAGGGACGAGCCGTTCCTGTGCTATGTGGGGCCAAGATTCATTAAATAGGTGTAGATCTCATGCACTGTTCACCTGAAATGAGCGGGGCCGAGCAAACATGGGGATGAGTTGGACCTGTGCCGTGTTTGGCATCGGATCCCAACACGATGGCACAAATAGGAGTGGCAATATGCCTGCACTTTATTGCGATCCCGGACCATACCTTGTGTATATAGTGCTATAGTTGGGAACCGGTATATCATTCATATTACACTGTCACTCATTGTATCCATCTCGAAGCATGCATGACACGGCCTAGATAAAGTGCGTCAATGCCGCGGTGCGCTGAAAGTGCGCTCCGGCTACTAGGGTTCCTACTGGGGGTTCCTTGCTACTCCGCCATCCGCGGCCACGCACTGCCCTGACGGTACAGTACACATAGATATTAATTGATACGAACCAGACCAAATCTGGTAGACGAAAGTAGTAGATGGAGATATTCATGGCGATAGCAGATCTGGTTGTTTTCTTTCTTTACCTACAGCTGTATGATACATTGATACCATGCATGATGCTGTCTCCTATTGATGGATCATGGTTTGGTGGCCCCTCTCCATCTGATGGTTTGATCGATCAGTGGTTTTGCACAAAAATCGTGCCTTACGGTTTTGGGCCTCGGCACTCTTGTCTGGCTCAAACGATGTTCGCTGATGTTTATGTGTGTGTATGTCCAAACCAAGAAAAAAATAGTGTGCTATACAAAATAGGGATGTCCCTGGAAATATTCTATTAGTGTGCTACTAGCGAGACATTTTACACCGACCAATTTAGCGAGACAATTCTCTACACACTATAGCATGCTATTATTTCAGTGGTCTAAATCCTACCCCCAACCTTTAATTTATTTTTGTCTTTAGTGTTTGTATTTTGGTTTTCACCCATGTTCGCCTGATTTTTCTTAAATTAACCGGTCAACTCTCTTCTTCTTATACGATGTGGCAGAGCTCCCGCCTTTGCCTCAGCAAGCAATTAAAAAAAGATTATTATGATAAGGGGAAACAGCAGATCCAACGAAAGCATCTAGATTATGGTCTTGATTGGATAAAATAAAATAATCATGGAAAATTTATTAAGCTTCGCTAGCACGGTTCCCTAGGAGTACTTGAGTAAATGGTGACATGGTCATCAGGGTCTACATCCAAAGGGGGCTACATCCAATGGTGACATGGTCATAGGAGCAAAACTTCTATATTCTTAATAGTTTCTGCCAGCTGTATCTAATTATATTTCTTGTTTCAGAACAATTATCAAATTCTAATCCATATGATACTTGAATAGAAACCACATTAATTTAGATAATTCATTTCGGAGCTGTTCGGAGCTCAAGCTCATCTACACCTAGGGAACAGTAAAATCAAAACAAATAGTAAACAAAATTCAAAAAATCTGATTCCATTTTACGTGCAAGATGCTTCAATGCACCAGGTGTGTGCAAAAATTAATGGGTCAACGACATTCATGGAGCTTGCGCCAAAACAGACAAAATCAGCTACCAACAGTGCGCTTTTTCAAACTTTCTCACAGGCCCGAAAATTGTCTTTTATGCCATGAGCTCCTCGAATATCCAAACTCCACCAAATTCGGCATGGGCATAACGCATTTGATCATCATGCACCACAAAAAAAATCATATTTTAAAAAAAAATCGGTTATTTAAACGATTTCTTGTTCACACCTAGGAACATCTGGACCTGCGTGCAGAATCACAGCGTCACATTACTTACATTGTTACAACTAAAAATTACACCCACGCCGAGCTCAGCAAGCTTCCTCCCATTCCCAGTATATAGTAGATGGATTCAAATCAATTAACTTTCGCTGCCATGGCTGAAAGTGACCGGGCAGAGTGAGCACCACCACAGACAGAGCACAGGGCCTAAAAATAAATAAAGCTAGCTTGAGCGTAAACCATTCCATTTGCAGTAATTATCTTCATCGCACTAAACAAAATCGTGCATTCCAGGAGCAACTACTCTACTCTGAAGCTGAGACCAGAAGGATTGAATTCAATAGTATAAGGCTAGCGTAAGCTGCTTAAGATTATTTCTCCGTGTACAAACACCTACTCCCTCCGTCCAGAAATAATTGTCGTATAAATAGATGTATCTAGACATGTTTTAGTTCTAAATACATCCATGTTTATCATTTTTTGTAACAAGTAAGTCCGGATGGAGGGAGTAACAAGATACAATCATCGAACATCCATGACTCAAACACACCTCGTACAAGGTTAAAACTTAGAATACAACTTGTTGTTCAATTTGGCATACAGCAAACGCTTCAACTCACTGAGAATTGCAGCCTCTATAGACATGATGATGCGCACACTGCCATCACCCTGTGGGCTGTCAATCAGGTGAACAAAACCTCCGCGGTTTGGTTCAGCATGGAACATAGCCAATGGCCTTCCCCAGCTGAAATCCGCATCGTACGACGGCATGCCAAGCCAGCTGACAACTCTAATGTCAGTCACTGGCAAATTGCCTATAGCCGGGCGCTCGTCGTCCCTCTTTGCTAGCTCCAGGTAGTCGATCGCCGAATGCACTAGGTCGTCGTTCACCCGTCTGTGGATGTCTTGAATTCGCCGCGCGATGTAGCTCAGCTCACGTGAGGCGATGGCATACGCTTTGTCGCCGACACTTAGGTTTATTATGGCGTTGCCGAAGTAGCCGCCTGGGAGAGGTGGCCTCATGATGCGGCGGATGTTGGCCGAGAACATAAGCTGCGTCGTAGCATCCGGGGGTAGCTGCCGGGCTAAACACATGCATTGCCACAGGTGGGCGCTCATGGCACTGAAGGTGCTCACGCCATCGCCACCGGATATGCGCTTGAGAGTGGAAAGTTGGTCCTTGGCAAGGGTGAAGGACACAACCACGTTGACGACTGGCCCTGGCTGCGGGGTAAGGTTTATCTTGGGGCTAAAAATGGAAAGTGCGTCGGGATGAACAACAGGTGGATCACGCGCACACAAGCGCGAGCGGTCATGGTAGGGGAGGTTCACCATAGCCCGGTCGCCGTTTCTGGAGAAAGCTGACCATGTCCTGAAGAAGTGGAATACAACAGATCCATCCATAGCAGCATGATGGATTGCCGACCCTAAGACCACCCCACCACACTTTAAGAATGTCACCTACATACATATATGGATTAATTTGTTGTACATATTACTAATTGCTTCTGAATAGTACTGCATGTTAGTTCTGTTAATTGTAGGTGTAGTTAGTAATTGATTTGGATAGAAAGGACTAGATAGGAATCAAACGGACCTGGGTTGCCCATAAGAGGCCATCTGAGTCGCTGACGTGAGGAACAAACAGCCTTCTCTGCTTTGATGATGGCTTGAAGTCGGTGAAGTCATCCATGGTTAGACGAGACTGAGCCACGAGGAAGAGCATGCCCTTGCCGTTGCAGTCGATCTCCAACCTGCCGTCGCCGCCCGCCCTCAAGCGGCCGGCCAGGGGGTAGAAGGGCACAAGCGCCTTGCCCAACGCCGTCTTCAACCTGCTCACGTTGAAGAAGTCGTCGCCGGAGGTTTCTGGTCGGCGGTAGAAGTGGACGAGTGGGGTGTAGCCTCTGCTGGCTAGCATGAGGTCGAACGGCGAGAGCCGGATCGCCCTGCTCGGCGTGTCCACCGCCGGCGTCACAAAGCAGGACTCCACCACCTGCACCTCCTCCTCGCCGGCCATTCCAACGAGTAGCTATGTTGTTGTTTCTCGTTGTTGCTCTAGCTACTACCGGATGTTGTCTTGCTTTTCTTCTAGCGCTACTGCTACTTCTAGCTACCGAGTTGGAAATGGGCAGTGAGGATCGCATATCTTTTTGCATGTGATCGCATATCTTCTAGACATGATAATGGTAAAGAAAAGCGATCTGGCTGATGGGGACATACATGGCGATACATCAAATCTCGTTGTTTTCTTTCCCTACAGCTGTATGATAGTGAGTAGAGCTTAGCATTTTTGTAGTACCATCACCATGCTGCTGTGTCACCCATTCAAGGAAACTAAACACACTGTTTGGAGGCAGGCGCACGTCCTGCCATTGATTCTCTGCCGGGCCCTGTTAGAGGCAGAGCAGGGAGAAGAGGAGAGAAGACAGACGGACGGACGGACGGAGGGACCGATCAGTGGGAAAACAGCGGGACGCGATCTCTCCATCAATAATTGCTTGTGAATATGCCATCTCTCTCTTTTTTTAAGACGAAGACGATCTCTTCTTCCATATTCTTTTGAGCTTTCGCCCCATTTCCAACACAGTAGCTAACGCTGAGAGAGAGAAGCAATGAAAAAAATAGCGCCCTACAGCAAATAGCGTGGGCCTTGAAATACGCTTTTAGCATGCGTGTTATAGCGTGCTATTAGTGTGTCATTATAGGCGATTTATTTAGCGAGACAATTTTTCTCAAAACGCTATAGCGTGCTATTAGTGGTGCTATAGCACACTATTTTTTAAATCTTAGAGAATGTAGGGGAGAGCAGAGCAAGGTGAATGGGCGGTGTGGAGGAGGTGCAGGTGGTAGAGTCCTGCTTTCTAACGCCGGCCGCGGACACGCCGAGTAAAGCACTCCTCTTATGCTAGTCCATGAAGGCTACGCCCCACTCGTCCACTTCTACCATTGACGTTCCGGTGACCAAACAGCCACGGGTGACTTCTTCGACGTGAGCCGGCTGAAGACGGCACTGAGCAAGGCCCTTGTGCCCTTCTACCCCTTGGCCGGCCGCTTCAAGGAGGGCGGGGACGGCAGGTTGGAGATCGACTGCAACGGAAACGGCATCCTCTTGCTTGTGGCTCACCCTCGTCTCACAGTCGATGACTTCATCAACTTCCAGCCATCGCCAAAGAATAGGAGGTTGTTTGTTCCCTGCATCGACGGCTCAGCCGGCCTCCTGTGCGCCACTCAGGTATACATGTCTGGTTCTTTCTTAAGGCTGTGTTCGGACTAGAGAAGAGCCAAGCAAAGGAATGGGAAAAGCTATAGGAAGTGGAGTTGGATGTACAGTACAAATCACAGGTCTCCAAAGTAGAGGAATAAAAAAATATGGTGTGTTCGGATCACAAGAAAAACTTTCTAGCCGTTACACGTACTAGCCGTTGCACTTCCTTTGCTCTATATATAAAATACATAAACCACAAGCTTAAGAACAACACACATCACACAGCCAAACCATTCACACAGCCGTTCCTCACTGCTGAGTTCATTTGAACATCACACTTCCTCATTCAAGCAATACCACACCATTTCCAGTAACAGCCAATGAATCCAAACTACAGTAGGCGATCAGAAAATGAAGATGAATTAGTTTTTCTCACATACACCCTACATTAGATGGCAGTAGCTCATCCACAAAAATGCCAATACATACATCCGTCCTCATAGGATCCACATACATGCATGAAACACTTACCGGCCGTGAGGTCCTGTGCCAAAGACGATTCCACATGGAGAGAGAGATCCTTCAAGCCTTAGGTCAAAAATTGTGTGAGAAGTGCAATCTTGAAGACAGAACATATGTATCCGTGGAAGAGCAAGTATGTATATTTCTATACACAATATCAAAGAATGCAAGCAATCGGACGGTGCAAGATATGTTCCAACATAGTGGATCAACTATCAGTTATTATCTTCGAGTTGTGCTCAATGCGATAAATCACTATCATGCAACTACATACACTTGCCATTCTTACACCCACATCGCATCTTAAGACAGCAAAAATTTGCATACTTTCAGGTACTACTTATGTTCTATTTTGACATGGTAAATTCATACTAGGGAAATTTGATGTGTGCATATCTCTAATTTTAGCATGAAATTTACAGAATTGTCTTGGAGCTATTTGATGGCACTCACTCTCCAAACATGAGCAGCGTCGTCAAGGCTCTGAAGCCATTGCTGCTCCCTCTAGCAGCTCAAGCAATATTCGGGCGCCGCTGAAGTATCTAGATTCTGGAGTGTGAACGTCACCTACATAGATGGATTTGTGGCACACGTTATATGAATGATATGTTTCTATTTCTACTTTTTCTTTCTAGAGCAACCAGTAACTAGGAACACTGACCAAAAACCAAATATAGTGTACTACTGTACTATACTTGACTTGATTAGAAAGTAGTAATATAGCAAGAATCAGACCTGGGTGGCGCACACGATGTAGGCTGGGTCATCGACGTGGGGAACAAACAACCTCCTTAGCCTTGGTGATGGCTTGAAGTCGCTTGTTAGACGTATTAGGGTTTGGAACAATGCTCGATATCCTTGGTGGGTACTTCTGTCATATATTTATAAGAGGGAACCGTACAAATACAAGTTATGTTACAACACGTATATCTAACATATACTTAGTCTAACACCCTCCCTCAATCTTAACTATGTCCTGAAACACTCAGGAGGTTAAGATTGCTGCGACATCCTTCAAAAGAAGGCAAGGGCAAGGGTTTAGTGAAAATATCAGCAAGCTGATCCTTAGAAGAAACAAACTTAATCTGAAGGAGCTTCTGAGCAACACGTTCCCTCACAAAATGACAGTCAACTTCGATGTGCTTTGTTCGGGCATGAAATACTGGATTGGATGAAAGGTATGTGGCACCGATGTTATCACACCAAAGAACATGCGGCTGAGTTGGGGAGACCTTCAACTCTCGAAGCAATGACTGCACCCATATGATCTCAGCTGTGGCATTAGCAACAGCTTTGTACTCAGCTTCGGTACTACTCCGAGACACCGTAGCTTGCTTGCGCGCTTGCCAGGCGATCAAGTTATGCCCAAAGAACACAACATGTCCCCCCGTGGATCGCCGATCATTAGGACTACCAGCCCAATCGGCATCAGAAAATGCTGAAATCAATCTAGAATGTGCAGGCTGAAGATGGAGACAATAGGAACCAGTGTGACGAACATAGCGCAAGATGCGCTTGACAGCAGACCAGTGAGGATCACGTGGTGCATGAAGGTACTGGCACACACGGTTAACTGCAAAAGATATGTCTGGTCGAGTAACGAGCAAGTACTGCAGCCCACCAACAATACTGCAATACTCCGTGGCATCCCCAGGAGAGAGCAAGTCACCATCAAAAGCTGTCAATTTGTCTGTGGCAAACATGGGAGTCGTGGCAGTCTTGCACTGCAACATACCAGCACGACGTAGAAGATCCTGAGAGTACTTCCTCTGAGTAAGAGTCAGGCCACCATCAGAATGAAACACCTCTAGACCCAGGAAGTAATGGAGTCTCCCAAGATCCTTAACAGCAAACTCAGCACTAAGAGAGGACACAAGCCGGTCCGTAGCAGCAGCGGATGAACTAACAAGAATGATATCATCAACATAGACCAGAATGTACATAGTCACCTCAGGTCGCTGAAGAATAAACAGAGACGTATCCGTTGTAGAAGGCACAAGACCATGCGCACGAAGAGCAGCTCCAAGACGCGCATGCCACGCACGAGATGCCTGCTTCAGACCATAGAGAGCGTTGACAAGATGACACAAATGATGCGGCTGATCAGGATTAACAAACCCTGGTGGCTGACGCATATAAACCTCTTCTTCCAGAACTCCATGGAGGAAAGCATTCTGAACGTCAAGTTGTCGAAGCGACCATCCTCGAGTAACAGCCAAGGAAAGAAGAACACGAATGGTAGTTGGTTTAATAACAGGACTGAACGTGTCTTCATAGTCAATGTCATACCGTTGTTTGAACCCCTTTGCAACCAGGCATGCCATGTACCTCTCAATGGAGCCATCAACATGTTTCTTCACCTTGAACACCCACTTGGAGTCAATGATATTGACACCGGACGGAGGTGGAACCAGACGCCAAGTGTTGTTCTTCTGAAGAGCATGGATCTCCTGCTCCATCGCAGCATGCCAGTGTGGAATGCGAAGCGCTGTCTGAAAGTGTCATGGTTCAGTCGTTGGATCAGCTTCAGCATGTGCCACACAAGCTGCAAGCCATGCGACAGTGTCGTCAGTGCGCTTCTTCGGTTGAAAAATGCCACTCTTGCTGCGAGTATGAGGGCGCAGGACGACAGGTGGAGGTGGCGACGAGGCTGTCACCACAGGGGAGCTACTGTCCAGGAGTGGCGAAGAAGACATGTTGCACACTACTAGGGAAAACCTTATACACAGAATCTTACCAGTAGCGCGTGTTAAAATGAGGCGCTACTGCTACTTAGCAGTAGCGCGTCTGCCAAAACCGCGCTACTGTTACCCCCTTAGCAGTAGCGCGGCAGGAACAGAACGCGCTACTACTATAATTGCCACACCGTTCCCGACGTGCTAGGTATAGTAGTAGCGCCCTTCTAGAAACGGCACTACTACTACGGATTTTAGCAGCAGCGTGTTTTTTCTCCCCACGCTACTGTTAAAGCTATTTTCCCCTAACCCCCCGCGCGGCCTGATTCCCTCTCCTCTGCTTCCTCCCCCAATTCCCCACTCTCTCTTCTCCCCCTCGTCGCCTCCGCCTTGCCGCTGTCTCGCCGCCTTCTCCCCCGACCCCGCCTCGCGGCCGTCTCCCCCGACCCCGCCTCGCCGCCGTCTCCCCC